>NW_027508866.1:10425000-10605000 GCF_051911475.1 Siphateles boraxobius
CGTCAAGCAAGTATGGCTGAGCTTCTGTTTATGTTCCCTTATCAATGTTTAAATGTGAATAAAAGCATCACAGTGGTAGTTGCGTAGACTATCAATGGAGGAACAGAAATCTCTTAGGTTTCATTGAAAATATCTTCATTTGTGTTCCAAAGATGGCCGAAAGTCTTTCGCTTTGGAAAAGCAAGGAAGTGATGACAGAATTTTCATTTTTGGCTGAACTAACCCTTTGATATCGTTCTATGGTGAAATATTGGTTGTTAAACTTGGTGTTGCTTTCTCCACTATTGCTGTTGAAATTGACCAGGTCCTTGTATGTCTCTTTCCACTTTTTCCCCACTTTTCGCCCCAGGAGCCGGTGTTATGTACAGAAAGCGTAGCTCAGGAAGGAGTGTGTGGCGGGATAGAAGATGACAGTGAAGAATATTCCTCTGAGCAGCGGGCTCGCCGGCCCATGAACGCCTTTCTGCTGTTCTGCAAACGCCACCGCTCGCTGGTCCGACAGGAGCATCCGCGACTAGACAACCGGGGGGCCACTAAGATCCTGGCAGACTGGTGGGCCGTACTGGACCCCAAAGAAAAACAGAAATACACCGACATGGCTAAGGAGGTAAAAAGGACCACACACACAATAAGTCCCTTTTTTTTTCCTTTTTTTTGTAATGCCTTGTACATCACCCACGTACCAGCAGGCTTTAGCATATCATTAACTATGACCGTTCTGAAGCAGTGAAGTCTCAAGAGAAGCCAGGTTATCCCGGTATATATATTTTTCTGTTGATATCTAAAATCAGGTAGATTTAGCAATATAGCGGGTGTATGATGTATATTTTTATGATGTTATGATGAACTATGTACCTTTCTCCACTGACGTTGTAACTTGTTCAAAGCGTTTCTAAGGATACAGAGGCAGCGGTCAGACACTGAGATGGCGAACGGGAACATGGTTCATGCAACATTAGCAACACACTATTAGCCGTTTGTTAACATAGTCAAGCAAAAGGCTAATATTAATAACTGTTATGTGTCCGAAGTTGTAAAGAGCGAAACCATTTACCTCAGTAAGTTGACCAAGTGGATGTAATGATCAAGGGTGTAGAGTTACATTCAAGTTATTTTAAGGCATGAAGAATTTTTTTTCACAGGACAAAACGTTGAAATAAGCAATTTTGGTGATTTGGAGTTAAGGGATAAAATTGTTGACTACAGGGGTACTTTAAACAATTATCTAACATAAAATTACCTTGAAAAGGCGTTATTTTTTGAAAGGCGCTTGAAATGCTGCACGAATAGCTGTTAGTTTTTAACTCCTTAAAAACAGCACACACAAAAAACATATGAACAGGCTTATCTGTTGTTAGAAATGATGAGAAAAATCACAAAAGCTGATGTTAATTTTAAATTAACACGTTTAAATCTATTATTTGATAATTATTATGTTCTTTCTGACACAGTACAAGGATGCGTTCATGAAAGCTAACCCTGGTTATAAATGGTGTCCTGCCACCAACAAGCCGGTAAAAAGTCCTTCCCACTCTGTGAGTAACTCCCGCAAGAAAGTTTGGTCTCTTCCCTCCAACCCTAATAAGGATCCTTCAGTTGCCAAAAAACAGGCCAAAACTGACAGCACACCCCAGCTCAACTTCGCCATGGCTGGTAGGAACAATACAAGCACTTGAATATGTACACGCATGCAATAATGTTCAAAAGTTTGGGGTTGGTAAGATTTTTAAATCTGTAATTAAAATAAGTCTTTATTATTACAATTTAAAGTTACAATTTTCTATTTGAATGTATTTTTGAAAAGTAACTTAGTCCTTTGATGGCAAAGCTGAATTTTCAGCATAATTACTCCAGTCCAGAGTATCACATGATCCTTCAGAAATCATTCTAATTTGCTGATTTGGTGTTCAAGAAACATTTCTTATTATTATCAATGTTTAAAACAGCTGAGCTACTTAATTTTTTTTTTTTTTTTTGGAAACCGTGATTATTTTTTCAGGATTCTTTTGATGAATAGCAGGTTTAAAAGAACAGCATTTATTTGAAATAGAAATCTTTTGTAACATAATAAATCTCTGGTCAATTTAATGCATCTTCGCTAAATAAAAGTGTTAATTTCTTGCAAAACAAAACAAAAATTCTTATGAAACCCCTAATTTTTGAACAGTAGTGTAACATATTCCTTCACTTCATTTCATGTCACTTGGTTTAACTGTATTGTCGGACTTTTCTTACTGTCTTTTTAATGCTGTGTTTATAGATCCGAATAAGATGGGGGGCCTGAGCATGCTGCTGTTAGCCGGGGAGCACGCGCTGACCGCCAGAGAGGTACAGCAACATCATTTTAATACATATGAAAATAACCTCTCAGCATAAAGTACCACATTTGAGTTTGTTTGCAGATCAGAACAGCATCTGAAAAACACAAATACACCACAATAATAACATTTAGAAAAGATTACAGTGTAATTGCACATGTTCATATACAGATTAGTAGTAGGAGCACAGTGTAACCACAGTCGAGTTAAATGAGGTTTTAAAACCAGGAACACAAAGATGGCTCTAGATGAGAATAACAGTTATTAGTCTAGATCTATGTCCTCATATCTTGATGTGATTGAGACAAATCTGCATCATTCCTTACTCACGGCAGACCTCTGATATAATGAGCACATGATCAGTGCTCACGTAAATAGATTGTGACAGGCCCATCTCCGCGGATACAGCAGCCGAAGCGGCCTGTGACTAAACGGACTGGGATGACTGTTTTGGGCCCCAAACTGGGTTTGTGTGCCATTAGGAGGTGTATAGACTTCATAAATTGTAGAGCTGTATGAAGCGTTCGAGACGTCAGGCTAATGTGTGTGTATGGGATTCAGGGATGCGAGCTGTTTGTGTGTGTTCCTGTGGGTTCCTCAGACTCTCACCCCTGTTAATCCTCTGTAAATTCCATTTTGCTGCCACTAAGTGATCCTAATTGCCTTCGGTGCAGTGCATTTGTCACTGAACAGGGCCACGGGAGGTTAATACAAAACAAAAGGCAGCGCCTCTATGTTTTGCAGACAAATACATCAAATGTTTAGTCCTTTTTAAGGGACAGGGCTGAATCATTTCTACCTGTTGTCTAAGGCTGAGCAATTTTATCGATTCTGCGATATAAATCTATATATTTTTTCCTAAGAAAGTATAGATTTTTAAGCCGCGAGTATCGATACATAAGTCCCATTCAAATCCCCCGTGTTTACCCCCGCTTTTTAAGCTCGGACGTTTTCGGTTCTGCTGTCGGTACTGGAGAAAATAGAAAATAAACGTAGGCTACTATTTATTATTGATATAAAGACGTAATCTTAAACATGTTTATCTCGCCAGCCAGTTCTATATATAATAATATTAAACCATTTGTCTGTGATGCAATTTTGCTATTCGTAGTCCAGAAGAGAGAGAGAGAGCGATCTCTCACGCGGAGATCAACACAACAGCCCTGCTTAATGAGTGACAATGAGGACAGAACTAAACATTCAAACGTGGTTACACTTTAGATCTGGGATAATATTCTAATTTTATTTTAGATTTCGGCTTTCAGAGATTATAAAAAAGAAGATATTTGAGATGAAACCAAACTAACTGCATTATGTCTAGAGCAAATTCCTTCCCTTCACAGCGATGTGCTGTCATTTCTTCCTAAAACCCAAACGCACCGTCAGAATCAGCACGATGAAATGCAGTCTCTACTGTTGCTAAATTGCGGATGTGTTTAATCATTAAAAGAGCGATTAAAAGCACAAAACTCCGTGCAAGGGACGCTGTTCACAAGGCAACGCGCGCTCCGAAATGGACTGCAACGAGACAAGAAAAGTATAGGCTACTTAACTTTGGGCTTCATGTGCGCAACTTTGGGCTTCATGTGCGCATCTAAACTATCAAATATACATAATAATATAAAAATGACCAGCTCTGAGATTCACTGAAACACAGTTTATTCATTTAAACAGTTTATGTCTTAAATGGACTTAAATAGTTAGGAGAAAATGATGGTGCATCAGTCACCTATTAGATCTGCAAAAGGGGCAGCGTCTAATAAACCTGCTGACGATGGAGCCATTAATGTGAATCGAACAACAAAAGGCACTCACAGCTCTTAAATGAATAGCTTAAACTTGTCCAGTCAGAGACATATATTGTGTAAATCAAGTTTTTAGTTTTCAGTTCAAATAATTCAATCCAAGTAAATGGAACCACTCACAAGATGTCACCAAAATCACTCTGTCCCCTTTAAATCTTTCAGAAAATGATGTAAGTGTATCGAATTATATCAAATCGTATCGTTGGCTGAATATCGTGATATATATCATATCGTGAGCTGAATATCGTGTATCGTATCGTGAGATTAGTGTATCGCTACAGCCCTACTGTTGTCTGTCTGAAATTTTTGACCAGGAATTGTCTTTTCAGTCTCTCTGTTGTCAAACACAACCACACACACGGGTTGAAAGCAACACCTACTACTTTATTTTCCCAGTTTGCCTAAGATCATGAAGTAATTGCCATGTCTGTGAAATAGATCAAAATAATCGATTGAAATCGGATACTTAAAATTTTGATTTCGCTTGTCGGTTCCTCTATGCGCATTTTGATGTGGTTTTAAACCATTAAAACACAAGAAGACGCGAGAGATCTCAAGTTGGCACGAGTGCACTGTTTTCTGTGCTGGGCACATCCAGAGAGCGCGCAGAAGGCCGCCTCTATATGGTGCATGAATAATGAATTTTTTTCTCTTTCGCATCTTCTTGTACTTGAACGGACAAATATACACAAAAATCGTGTCAAATTAGCCTCGTAAACAGACGGTTATGTCCTCAGTAAACGCAAACAGTTGAGAAAGAAAAAGCATTTGTAACAGTATATTGGATCTGTGCATTAGCTCTTAAAGTGACAGCAAACTAATAAATCTGCTGTCCTCTGTGTCATTACTGTTAATCAAAGAACAAAATAAAAATAAAATCACTCTAATCTTGACTGAATAACATTTGTAACTTTAATAAGGATTAATCTATATTTTATTTATAAAAGAAAACAATGCAGTGTTATTTTACATTTGATTTCAATTTCTGAAATTTAAGTTGTATTTTTTTATTTGCTTATTTGTTCTAATTGCATTACTGACTTTATTCTTGTCTTTAATGCTTAAAATTTATATTAGTTAAGTTATATTAGTTATTAGCTGCTAATTTTTGTTAATGGTATTCAGCTGCAACAAAGCTTTGCAACAAAGCTTAGCAAAAAGACAAAGTATAAATATGTTTGATATCTAAATGTTTGATTTTTTTTTATACCATATTGGAATTGAAACTGGGAATCGAGAAGAATCAGAATCGTTAAGCAGAATCAGAATTGGAATCAAAATAGCTGAAAAGCAAATGATACACAGCCCTACTGCGAATTGATGTCTATTAATTAAAATATGTTTTGACTTACATAAAAACAGCATGTGATATTTTTAGTGCCCAATTCACGGCAGTTAGTATATTTATACAGTGTATATATATATATATATTTATATATATATATATTAGGCTTGCTACGGTAGTCGGTGTTACCGGTGTTACATGGTGTTCAGTCGCCAGACCGGTTTCATCACTTGCCCACCGCGACACCGCGGTGAAAAAACAAACAAAAAAAATTAACGCAATTTTTATGTCACCTGTTGACTAGCGTTGTATAATCACACTCTTATTAATGTGAATGCTTTTAAGCGCGACAAGACTAGAGAGACCACGCTATAAGTCCTGCCTATTACACACACACACGCGCGCGCGACCCACAGAAAAGACGCGCGTCAGTATCAAGTTCTCTTTTGGGCTTGAACAAACCATAAAACACACACATTATGCCAAAATGTCAGTTTTGTCGAGTGTCCTCATAAGAGCAGTCTTAAATGATTTAAATAAAGTCTTAAATTAACGTAGAGATTTGTGAGAAAATGGGACGCGTGTCAGATCGAGTCTCTGTCAGCAGCGGCTGGTCTTAAAGTGTCACTAATATTAATCAAAGAACAAAGGTAAGGGAGTAAATTACTCACTCAGACACGGATCCAGGATGATGATTATTATACCGGTAGCCTAATAATCATGAATGCACTCCGCTATCTTTTAACACATCTCCGGCGAGCGGCTTCTTCACGCAAAAGAAAAACTCTTCATGAAGTGCAGTGAAATTCAGCGATCTATGGCGTTTCCTGATGGATCATGTTTGTTCGTTAACTTCATTTTATACGTGCAACTCGCGTAGCCTACAAGGACACTGACAATGCGCTGACAGACAGGACCGAGCAGGTAATATTTAATATGAAACAAAGTCTCAACTTTCAAATTTGGTCAGTCAAAGAAAATGAAACAATAAATAGGCCTACCGTTTTGTGGCTCTAATGTGTCGTGACGTGAGAGATTGCCTCAGTTTAAACCAAGTTCAAATCCACCGACGTTAATCTACTAACTCTCATGACTGCTTAGTCGGACAAAATATGGTGGATTTTGATTTGTCAGGACGCATCAAACTCCATGCGAAGGATGAATTGACGCTAATTTAAAAGTGAAGTGCACACTGCTGTTTCAATAACAAAACAGTGTTGCTCCGCACGACCACCAATTATGCATGCCCGTGCAAACGCGCACATTTTACGTTTGCCTTTAAATTAGCGATTTAAAAGTTTCGCCGGTGATACCGGTATTACCGGTGTTGTCACACGTCGATTAACCGGCGGGAAAATATCCTCACCGTCGCAACCCTAATATATATATATATATGTGTGAGGTTGACTGAACAGAAGGGAACTAAATACAAACACAGATGAACATTGATTGACAGAAAACAGGTGTAACAGATGATGATGATGGTTAACTAAACACAGGTGATACAGATGAACTGATAATGATGATGACCCTGACATGAAGACAGGCACACAAGTCCAATGAAACCAAACTAAACAGAACACAACTGTGACATATGTATATGTTTAATATATATGTAACTATTTTAATAATTTTATTCAGCAAAGACACGTTAAAAGTTAAAGTAAAACCATTTATAAATTTTTTAAATAAATAGTTTTTTGCTGTCTTTCTGGAGTAATGACTGCTTAAAATTCAGGAATAAATTACATAAAATGAATTGAATGAAACTGAATGAAAATTCTGACTTGAATTCATTAAATTCACAATTTAAATAACTTTTAACCATTATATCAAGGCCAGTTCATGTTTCTAGGCCTACAAATGTATACATTTTTGTACATTATGTAACCATATGTAGCAAATATATTATATTATTTAATATATTTATTTAATGTACAATGTATTATTTAATATATTTTAAATATATGATATAAAAATATGTTATATATTAAATATAATTGAAAAACACTATAATTATAATAATCTTTATTTAAAATACTTATTTTTAAATTGGATTGAATCCAAAGTATACATAATTATTTACCTGTTTTACTGTGCTGATGTCTACAGTAGTTTCTGAGGTGACATGCAGTAAGTTTCCAGTGTAGACACCTCAAGCTGTCACATTGTCACTTCCTGTTTAGACAATGTAATTGATGGGTATTTTTTATTTTATTGAATCTACCTATGGCTTTTCCATCAAGCTGTGGCTCCAACACCAGAGGGAGGTGTTGAGTTGTAAATGTCAGTGGTAATTTCAAACGGGATGTTGATTCAGGTTTGTTTACATTTATGGCTTTGTTCTGCTTTACTGATTTCATGTTTTTTCCTTCTCTATGCTTTCATTTTAGATGTCCTCCAGCTCTTCCGAGATTGGATGCTCAGATGTTGCTAAGCACACTGGGAAATCAGCCCTTTTCCAGCTGGCTGAGGTGAGACCACCTGAAGACTTGTCAGTTCTTAACAACAGACCCTTAGAAACCTCCTTAGCTGTGAGATGTCTCAGATATGGATGGTTGGTCTCGTACGTCTAAATGACTTGCTTAATGATCTGAATGCATTTTGTTGACACTCTTTACTTTTTCTCATTAGATTTCTTCCAGTCCAGTGCAGCCTGCAAGAGGAAATAAGAACGCTGAGGACACAAGCTCTCTCACACACGTAGAGGTGAGGGACAGTCAAGTATAGTTTTGGACACCTTAAGTTTATCAAGTGCTAAAGTAATGTGGAAGGTTTTGGTTGTCTTGTGAGGTTAATATGATATCCCAGCACTCATTTGGCTTGCTTTAATGTCCTTCTTAGGCCTCTGGACCATCCCAGCCAAGCTCACCAGACCTGCCCAAGAGTTGTGTTAAATCACCCCTGTTTCAGCTGGCTGAGGTAATTATAATAAACTCTCTCCTAGAAACTCCATTTCCAACCCCCCGCTGTCCGTTCCACCCTGAATGTCATGTGGCCGACCTTATTCTTAAAGCTACAATAAGTAATTTTTTTTCGCTGCTATGGGTCGCTAACCTCTTACAATAGCAGTTGATGATGCAGTGAATAAGTAGAATCATTGGCATTCTCTCGGCATCTCGAAAACGCCACGTCGATATTGATCCTCATTTTATTTTTCCTTTTGTCCCAAAGTCTGCTTGCCATGGGCCATAATGTTTGAACGAAACAACAACAGCGTGAGCGTGCCGATAAACATCACGCAGTTGTCCACATCTGTCGCCATGGTTACTATGGCAGTACGAGCGGAAACCAGGGATAGCGCAGATATTACGTCATTGACAGGCGACAAGTTACAAGGGACGGGCACTATTTAAAATTGTGAATTTCTCTGAATTTAGAAATTCTTGGAAACATTTAGGATAATGTAAGCACACAATTGAAAGAAATATATTACACTGTGCAAGTGGTTTTAGGATATTTTGATACAAAAATCTTACATATTGTACCTTTAAATGCATTTTGGGGGTGTTCACATTGACTGCAATTTATTTGGCAACAAAAGTAAAAAGTCATTTATTTGCTGAATTTATACAGAACATTTAATTAAAGTATGTTAAAAAAAGATCTAAACAATAATAA
Organism: Siphateles boraxobius; assembly: GCF_051911475.1. Taxonomy (NCBI): domain Eukaryota; kingdom Metazoa; phylum Chordata; class Actinopteri; order Cypriniformes; family Leuciscidae; genus Siphateles; species Siphateles boraxobius. The sequence continues at coordinate 10,434,030 of NW_027508866.1, forward strand.
AAATGTCCTTCAAACTCATGTGAATATTTTATAAATCATATGTAAAATATTTTTTAATAATTTAGTTTTGTTATCAAATACTTTATTTTACCAGAAATCTAAGCTAAAAACCTTCTGCCTTTTTACCCCACAACTGTCTTTAGTTGTTTGTTTGATTTCAATTACTAAGCAAATATTCTGCAGTCAATGACCACAGCAAAAACCCTCAGTAACTCATAGAGTGCCAAAAATGTCTCACTTCTGCTTTGCTGGTGTATTACCTGCCAGAATGACCAACTTCCCTTCATCCAGACAGCCATTTTGATACTCCTGAATTTCCAGTTGTGGCTATTGTTTTCAGCACTGATCATCATCATCATCGTTAACTGGAAAGAGCTGATCAGAGTCAGCTGATTTTGTTTGGTTTGAAGAATTTGAGAAGTTTGCACTTAAACGGCGGCACAAAACGTGACAGCATGTGACACATGAGGGTGGTTGTATTAGGAAGTGTTGTAGTAATTAAAATAAAGCTGAAATAAAATAAAAAGTAATACGTTTTAGATGGAAAGCTTAAAATACTTAAATGGAGATCGTAAATGTTGACTTGGCAATTAACTGATAAGTTGAATTGCTAAAAAATAGAAAAATAAAATAAATGTAAGGCTATACAGGAAGTGTTGTAGTAATTAAAATAAAGCTGAAATAAAATAAAAAGTAATACGTTTTAGATGGAAAGCTTAAAATACTTAAATGGAGATCGTAAATGTTGACTTGGCAATTAACTGATAAGTTGAATTGCTAAAAAATAGAAAAATAAAATAAATGTAAGGCTATACAGAAATATAAAAAATAAAGTATTATTATAGTAAAAATAAAGCAGCAAAATTACTAAAAATTAAAATGCAAATAAAAAAAATAATATGAAAATGAAATGAAACTAAAAGCTAACCCAAATTCAAAATATAAATACAACTATAATAGCATATGCATAATAGTAAAATACCACTGCTATTGGCCAGTGAACTTTAATTTAAGTTTTTTAATGAATATTTCTTCTGACAGATTTGAAAAATTCCATGAGTCTGGTTCTTATATGACTTGATGAGACCCTTATTCAGAGTATCATAGAGATAGGGATCTTTTGACTTCTCAAATCTTTGGCCAGTAAGCATCTGACCACAATACCCTTGAATAGGGGTGGGCAAACTTTTTGGCTTGAGGGCCACACTGGGTTTTAAAATTTGACAGAGGTCCGGCCCAGTAGCAGATTAACGTTGTGGCAACGTCTGCGCGACATCCAACAACTGAGAGATGACGTTCTAATAATTCATTTTTTATCCTATAGATATCCCCCATTTAGCATGTTATGTTTTGAGGTTAATTTTTAATTAGTCAGATGTTATATAATTATATACTTTTTAAATATGTTTTATCCTTATTATTATGTAATGGGCCTAACAGTAAATTAGAAACAAAACACTTGCAAGTGTACACTTAGAGTAAAAATTACAGAAGGTTACGTTAATTCAACTTTATTAAAACTGCATATGGTAATCAAATTGCACTTCCAAAAGTTATACATTTGTGGGAAAAAAACGGGGGGGGGAAATGAAATAAACGAATATAGAAACTTATTTTAAGTATGATAAATAAAACATAAAAAGCAAAGGCAGATCAGAACATTGTAAAGAACCCAGTTTTGTTCATTAAATGCAGACAAGGGAGCGTAGTCGAAAGCCGGGCGATAAAGGTCGGTAACCGGAATCAGTCCAGGAGACATAAATCCAGAGGAGCAAAGAAACTAAATAGCAGACAAATCAAAGGAAAAATTAAACAGGTGTGCAAGCGTTTATAAAAAAAAATTTTCTTTGTGAGTTTGCAAAAAAGGAAAAAACATTAACGTGCAACAAGAGTAACTTCTGTTCAAGAGTGCTGAAATGTCAATTATTCAATCGTGCCAACGTTCTGGGTTTGCAGGGATATTAGTTATAAATTGCATATGAAACTCAATACCTAAAAAGTAAAGATTAGCCAACCTACCTACCTTATTCAATTTCAGTGAGAACAGTGTTGTTGATCACCCTTTTTTGCCAGCGCATCGAAGTTTGGTGTCAGTTTAGTTGTGGAAATTCTCAGGACCGATCTCAGGTGATCATCAGTTGACTGGGATCTGTGGCGTGCTTTGTTGATGTTCATCACGCTGAATGTCTCCTCACACACGCAAGTAGAGCCAAACAACACTGTGCCAACTGTTGGATGTTTGGAAACTTGGTTTCATTGAGTAAAGCATAAAACTTATCCACGTTCATGGAGTCGAACCTCTCCTTTAGGATGCAGTCACACTGCAGATCTATCAATTCCAATTGCAGTTTCAGAGTCTAGTGACGGGACATGACACCAGCAAGTGACTTCTCAATTTTTTCAAAATCAGAGAATCAACAGCAAAAATCTCTGTGCAGGACATCCAGTGATTTGCTGTATTTCTTCGCATGTTGAGAGGCCTCTTTCAGAGTCGCTAGTGTGGGGAAATGAGCGAATGTGTTGTTTGAAATTTGCCTTGAGAATAAAGTCAATTTGGTTTTGAAGGCTTTCACATTTGTATGCATGTCATGCACAAATTGATCTTTCCCTTGTAGCTTCTCGTTTAGCACATTCATATTTGCCAATATGTCCACAGCAAACGCAAAATCACAAAGCCAGTCTGTTTCGCTCAGCTCAGGAAAATCGTCAGCCTTCCCCATTAACTCTAAGCGAAAATGAGCTTATCTCCCCTTTTAGCTCCCACACTCGCTGACATGCTCTCCCCAAAACTTAACCAACGGACATTAGAGTGGTACAGTAAGTCCTGGTGATCAGCATCAGTTTCTTCAAGGAATTGAATGAACTGACGATGGTTAAGTCCTCTTGCTCGAATGAAGTTTAGGACCTTTACGACTACCTTCACTACATGAACAAGCTGCAATACAGACTTGCACAGGACTTCCTGATGGATTATGCAGTGCAGGAAAATTATATCCAACTCAGGGTTTTCCTCTTTCACCTTATCCTGGATTCTTTTCAGCAACCCAACGTTTTTTCCTGTTAAATTTGGCGATCCATCTGTGGTGACATTCACAAGTTTACACCATGGTAACTTCAGCCTCTCGATGACACCAGTCAAGCTGTCATACAAGTCCACTCCTCGTATTGTCCCCTTTATGGACTCCATGGCCAAAAACTCCTCCGTGATCTCAAAATTATCATCAATCCCTCTGATAAAAATAAGGGGCTGTGCGATGTCTTTTATGTCGTTACTTTTGTCCAGTGCTAACGAATAGAACTTAAATGACTCTGCTTTTTTGTTCAAGTCGCTGGTCAAATCTTCATCAATTAGTTGTATACGGCAGGTCACTGTTCTGTGTGAGAAACTAATTTGTTCAAATTGTTTTTGTGCTCTGGACACAAGAGACTCGCAGTCTCTTCCATACATTCTTTCAAAAACTCCCCTTCGAAGAAAAGCTTGCTGGCCTTTGCTAATTTGTATGCTAGCAAATAACTTGCCTTGGTACTTGACTCCTGAATAGTAGCTTGTTGAAGAAAAATATTTTGCTGAGCCTGTAAATTGGCTGCTAACCTCTGAGCAGTAGCCTTCCTTTCTTGTTCTGACTGGTTGCTAACATAGTTAGCATGCTTGGTGGAAAAGTGGCGGCTGATATTGTATTCTTTGAAAACTGCAATGGTTTCTTGGCAAGTAAGACATGCGGCCTTTGATCGGACTTCGGTGAACAAATATTTAGCTGTCCACTCCTTATTAAAAACTCGGCACTCACTGTCCACTTTTCTTTTCTTTGGTCCACTCATTGTTAATTTTACAGATACATTAAAAAAATTCTGGCTGACTCCCCAGCGTGAGTTTTTCAATGCGACCGTTATTTAGACCTTGTCACTTTATGGTTTCCATGGTGACGCGTCATTGCTTGTCACGTGACACACCGCAGCCACAACAGCGCTGAATGAATGATGATCTGCTTTATTCAAAATATTCACAAATTTGTTAGCTATGGCAACGAAATATGTATATTATATATATATATATATATATATATATATATATATATATATACACTCTCCTAAAGGATTATTAGGAACACCATACTAATACTGTGTTTGACCCCCTTTTGCCTTCAGAACTGCCTTAATTCTACGTGGCATTGATTCAACAAGGTGCTGAAAGCATTCTTTAGAAATGTTGGCCCATAATGATAGGATAGCATCTTGCAGTTGATGGAGATTTGTGGGATGCATATCCGGGGCACAAAGCTCCCGTTCCACCACATCCCAAAGATGCTCTATTGGGTTGAGATCTGGTGGCTGTGGGGGCCATTTTAGTACAGGGAACTCATTGTCATGTTCAAGAAACCAATTTGAAATGATTCGAGCTTTGTGACATGGTGCATTATCCTGCTGGAAGTAGCCATCAGAGGATGGGTATATGGTGGCCATAAAGGGATGGACATGGTCAGAAACAACGCTCAGGTAGGACGTGGCATTTAAACGATGCCCAATTGGCATTAAGGGGCTTAAAGTGTCCCAAGAAAACATCCCCCACACCATTACACCACTACCACCAGCCTGCACAGTGGTAACAAGGCATGATGGATCCATGTTCTCATTCTGTTTACGCCAAATTCTGACTCTACCATCTGAATGTCTCAACAGAAATCGAGACTCATCAGACCAGGCAACCTTTTTCCAATCTTCAACTGTCCAATTTTGGTGAGCTCTTGCAAAGTGTAGCCTCTTTTTCCTATTTGTAGTGGAGATGAGTGGTACCCGGTGGGGTCTTCTGCTGTTGTAGCCCATCCGCCTCAAGGTTGTGCGTGTTGTGGCTTCACAAATGCTTTGCTGCATACCTTGGTTTTAACGAGTGGTTATTTCAGTCAAAGTTGCTCTTCTATCAGCTTGAATCAGTCGGCCCATTCTCCTCTGACCTCTAGCATCAACAAGGCATTTTCGCCCACAGGGCTGCCGCATACTGGATGTTTTTCCCTTTTCACAGCATTCTTTGTGAACCCTAGAAATTGTTGTGCGTGAAAATCACAGTAACTGAGCAGATTGTGAAATACTCAGACCGGCCCGTCTGGCACCAACAACCATGCCACGCTCAAAATTGCTTAAATAGCTTTTCTTACCCATTCTGATATTCAGTTTGGAGTTCAGGAGATTGCCTTGACCAGGACCACACCCCCTAATGCATTGAAGCAACTGCCATGTGATTGGTTGATTAGATAATTGCATTAATGAGAAATTTAACAGGTGTTCCTAATAATCCTTCCGTGTTTTCCTGATTTCCTGAGTGTAATATTGAAATTTGTGCATCCGCCATTGTCACCGCATGTTAATGAACTCTCACGGTCAAAGAAAAAAGAAAGTTTTATTTTTCATTAGTCTATTTATTTTGTACTTTTAGAACACAAGAGATGCTTTTCAGTTTTGTAGCTGATTGTGTCCAGATACATTTTGTTTTTTATCAGCCCTACAAAAAAAATATGTGTACAAGAGTGCATTTTGTTTACTGCTTAATAGACTAAAGGACCACCTGTACCAACTACCTCAGGGGGGGCTAAGGCCCTGTCCCATTTCTCCCCCCTTAAAACTTCCACTTGGTTTTGAGTGCCCTCGAAAGTAAAGTCCCCTCAACGAGGGAAGTGGAGTTGAAGATCTTTCCCTATGAAATGGGACACTATATGCAAATTAGCGCGGCAAACCTCACTACGTCACGCGCAGCAAACCTCACTACGTCACAAGCAGTTTCTAATTTTAACGTGCTTATTTGCGAAAATATACTTACAATTCAATTGTTCCTTTCCAGCGGTGTCCGCCATCTTGTTTATATCTATGATTTGGCTTGCTGAGTCCGCAAGGTATGCTGGGTAATTTTATCTTCTACTTCGTTTTAAGCCTGCATCGGACCGCACTATGTTTTGAGGGTTGATTTTAAGGGGAGAATAGCACCCCCCCTTGCTCTTTGGAGTATTGGGTCACCCTACCCCTACACGAGAACGCGCAAAAACAAGGGTTAGGGCAGAAATCTAGGGTGAGGGGAGGTATTGGGACAGGCCCTAAATGTCGCTAGGTGGAACAAAGCGTAATTTGCACTACTGTCTGTTTAAAAATAAAAGAAAAGAAACCTAGCTTTGGGGATTTGTTGCTTTTTCCTGTTATACGAAATTCATATCAAACCGTGACCCCACAACTAAGGTAGCCTATATACCAAACCATGACGTCTGTTTGCTGTTACACCCCTAGCATTTTGATTTTACCCAGAATCCTCCTTAATAAATGAGCAGTATACATTTTTCCCTAAACAAACTCAATATGTCTATGTATATTCCTCTCTGTGGGTGAATATTGCGCTTGTTACTGGTTTTAATATGCATGTTTGGTTTGTCTCTGTAGCAGATCTCCTCCAGTAGGTCTCCGTCAGCATCTGAGGGGAGGCAGTGCGGCCAGTCGGCTCTTTTCCAGCTCGCTGAGGTACATCACCAACCCACAATCACTGCCCCGGGTTACACAGATATAAGACGGGGGATGAATCTTATGATACATACAGTATTTGATGTTATAGTGCAGAATTAAAGCTCAGTGAGGCAGTGTCTGGTGTTGACCGGTTGGCATGGACTGTGGCAGGCAATGTTATGTAATAAATCCTTGGACAATTTTGATGCGTATGCTGCCACCTGGTGGGTGTTTACATTGTCGACTTGAAAGTAAAATTAACCCTATTTACTTAAAGGTCCCATATTGTACACCTTTTTGGAGTTTTATTTTAGGTGTTGATGTCCTTAAGAATATATAGTTGTGGTATAAGTACCAAAAACCATCTCAATATATTTTTACAGCTCCTTTCTCAGGAGCTCTGCTAAGAACAGGTCGATTTTGGCCTGTCTAATTAATATTCATGAGCCTCTCTTCTGAGTGACACACGGCCAGGCCAACCACAGGTTACTAGGGTCATATATGCTGTAGCCTGCTGTGGCTTGGTGATGTTCACAAGTAACGTAAATAAAACACCTGTAATGATGGACATTGCTGAGGGAAATGTTATCCGGTCTTATATGTTGGAGCCGGACTCAGACCCCGAATCGGCGACGACAGGAGACAAACAACCACCTTCTCAAACGCGGATGTTTCAGAATGATAGGCTAATTAATGTTGTTGTTTTTTGTTTTTTTTTACTTAGGCGTTATTGTAAGAGTATTATAATTACATTACATCAATGCTGCACGCATATTTAACGTTAACGCTAATTTAAACTGTCTGTAAACAAATTCAGACTTTTTAAATTATGTTATCCATGCAAGTAAGTTACACTAAACGTTAGTTTCTGTTGGGAAAACAAAAGACACAGAGATTGAGTGAACTCTATTTCACCATCTTTAACTCAATAAAAACAACAGACACCAACACGGTATGGCTCCATAATGTAAGATAAAATGTGTGAAGATTATTTAAGGTTTGGGAATTTGAGGACGGACCCAACAATGTAGGGACTGCAGCATCTTTGATGAGTAGCTTCTTTGAAAAACATTGAAGTGTGCCTGATTGACGAAGCAGTCACTTGTGAAATGTGCAGAACAGACGGTTAAGGTCGAACTAAATTGCTGTGGTATTTCAGAATAAATAAACATCAGCCAATGGTCTCATGCAATGTGCAATGATGTGCAATGATGTAGTCTCCTGACATCCATCGACTGAACAGCGTTTTCTCAACATGTTTTCGTGTTGTTGTTGCTCAGCATTGATGTGGTCTGGGGTTGGGCAAAAGGAGTGAGGGACGGTGGGCAGTGTTCGGGCTGGTGACTGAAGATGGTGACTGAGTAGTTCTGAGTGACATCACATTTTTACGGAAGTCAAACTGCTTGTGAAATGGCACAGCTACTTCATGCAGGCTGTGTGCATTGCGCATGTCTGTGGATTGACTGTTTTGAAACTTATATGGTAGTTACATAACCCCTAGACCTTTGTTATCATGAAAAACCCAGGAAATTTCAGTTTTGACAATATGGGACCATTAATACATGTTCCTACTTTGAATGATTCATCAGTACACATTTTCTAAAAATGTAAAAATCAAAATGTACAAAGAAACAACTTGGCTTTAGAAAAAGAAAAAAAAGATTTAATAACATTTATACCTCAATATAATGTAAATAAAAATAATATCATATTCATTTTTGAATACTAATATTTGTTTTTCTAATTATTTAAAATATATGCAAATGTTTGATTTATTTAATTTACAAATAATTTATTTTAATAAGATTTTAAGATTTTTAAACATTCTGCCAATTGAACACTTGTAGAAGTTGTACACTTGTAGAAGTGTCTGCTGAAAATGAGTTTTAATGTTTAAAACAAATTTTCCATAAGATATTAATTAGGCTTACCCCCTAACCGTAAGCACCCTAGCAACTGCATATCAACACCCTGGCAACCATCCATTTTATCAAAATGTTCTAAAATAACTTGAAACAACTTGACTTTAGAAAATAAAATAACAGATTGCTTAATTCTCCTTTAATAAATGTATAGTTATTTATAAAAATATATTTTAATTGATTTTAATTTCTAAATTGAAATTATATTTAGAGTTTAAATCTATATTATTTTAAAATATTATTTAATTATTATTTTACTATTTTAAAGTAAACAATACACCAGTTGAAAACTTGTATTAAAAACTATTTGATGAAAAGGAGTTTAAATATCTTATTATCTTTCAGTACCATGATTAAAGTTATTTTTTATTATAATTTTATTATTATTATAAAGCAGGTACAAATTATACCATTTCAGCAAGTATAAAACAATAAGATGTATTTTCTGAAAATGAGTTTTATATCTTATGAAAATAATTTATCTTTTTTTAACGCATGTTTAAAATACTGTATAGGAATTTAATTTGTGATCATTTAGAAGCTACTTTTCATCATTCAGAAATTACTAATAGATCACATTATGCCCTACATTTTTTCCCAATTTAATAAGCTAAGTTTCACTTGTCACATTATGAGTAAAATGAGGAACGGATTTCAGGCAGCTGATATGTTGCATGATATTTCATAGCCTGTAAGACATGAATGTCCATGCCAGAGGTCATTTTTATTGCAAAGCTCCATAACATTATGTCCTTCTTTGTTTATATAGATGTGTTTGGCCTCTGAGGCTGAGAAGATAGAAGCTCGATCCTCCCAGCCCTCTGGTGGTTCCTCCTCTCTCTGTGCTCAGCACAGCTCACTCAGCACAGCCATCCCAGACCACGAAGAGCAGCGGGACGCTCCAGAACTTCCTCTCACCACATCTTCATCCTCTACCTCCGGCTCCACCTCATCCTCCCCTACTGACGCCATCCCATCTGACATCAGCCCTTGTAAGACGCAGAAGAAGAAGAAAAAGAAGAAAGAAAATAAAGAGTCTGACGATAATCCTCCATCGCCCAAAAAGGCGAAGAAGCGCCAGTCGTCTGAGTCGGACCTGGACAGCGTAATGTTCACCATTGAAGCGGTCGCAAAAGGTTCTTGGGGCTCAGAAGAGACACCCAAGAAGAAAGCTCGTCCCTCAGAAAGTGAAAGCAGCCCCTCTACGAACCAATCTCCATCTGTGAAAAAGAAAAAGTCTAAACCGAAAAAACAGCTCAAGTTAAAAGACGACGCCACAGAAGAAGAGGTAGAAGGGGACGAAGAGACTAATAAGCCACAGGATGTAGAGATGAAAACTGAGGAAGCTCCTTTGACCCCTAAAGCTGAGTGTGAGAATGAACCAGACTTGGAGGTGGAGCCCCCTAGTGGCGTGGAGGACATGGAACCACACTGCTCTCCTCTGCAGCCAACAGAACTGGAGGAGAAAGACACAGACACCAAACCACCTCAAACCACACAGGAAGATAAATACCTGGAGGTTAAGCCAGAGAATTGTGGGTCCAGGAAGTCTGAGCGAAGCTGTAAAGGAGCTCTTTATAAGACTCTGGTGTCTGAAGGGATGCTAACATCACTGAGAGCAAATGTAGACAGAGGTAAGGTGCCCACACACTCCTCCCACAGGTTATTTTCCTGTTAGTTGATTTTGTCATGTTGACTGGATTTAAAACTAATTTCCCACTAGTTCCGGCTGATCATATGGAGCAAATAGTAGCATGGAAAAAACATACTTCCTTAAAAACATATTTATCGCCCACATGCTATTCTGCAGAAATGACAACACTAAAAATAAAATTGTTTAATTTGTGCTTTCCGAGGCTGAAGTACCATTTCAATGACTTTGAAATGTGTTCAATTTATCTCATACTGAATATCATTTAGAATTTTCACTTAATATGATTCAGTTGGCCATTATCTCATGATTCATATTTAAACTAAAAACATTTGATTTGACAGTGAATGAAAAATGGTCTGTTTTCTAGGGAAAAGAGGTTCCATGCGAGGCAGTGTGTCTGATCATGAGGGCGGCTGGAATGATGAAAGCTGGGGATTTTCTCAAGCTGCTACCAGCAACCCAAAAAAGCTCAAGAAGTCCAAATCTAAAGAGGAAACTGCCCCGGGGTGAGCTGTAATTTCTCCCATCACAGCACTGAATCTGCTTGGAAATAGTGATTATTCTCCTGCAGAGGAGTTATTTGATTGGGGCTGCAACTAACAACTATTTTTATTATGGATTTTTTTTTCCAGATTAATGGAAATGGGTTAAGACATGCTTTTGTCGGCGTTAAATAATGGCACAAATTCCAGTCAAATGACTTCCTTAAACCTTAGTGAATCACGTTGCTTGATTTATTTATATACTCTCTTTTCATAAATGTTGCGTATGAATGGGAAACTTCCTACAAATGCATATGCAATAAAGTCAGTTGCAAAAATAACTGTCCACACCATTTCACCTCTAATTTCTCACTGTATGTCTTAACTGAATCCTGGCAGTACTTTTTTAATGCCATAAGAGGGTTTGCATTGGTGCACGCTGTTAGTAAATCTGGCAAAAAAAACTATTTGTATTTTCATTTATTTTTTTAGTAATTTTATTGATTAGTTGCAGCCTTGTTCACCATTGACTATAGATTGATTATCAATGATATTGGTTGAATCAGTACATTTGATGATGAACTGCATTGGACTTTTTTTTTCAATCAGGTTAATTATCTAAAAATATTTGAAACATCTCAAAAGCTGTCATTTTTCTGTGGATTAGAATAGCTTGGTAACTAAATAGTCTAAGGAATTTTGTACATTTCACTCATAATCATATTTGCCATCCCATGATCATAGTATTCAGAGTATCACAGTTTGTCAAAGTACAGGGTTCCCCCGGATCCTTAAAAAGTCTTAAATTAGATTTTTAAAATTTAAGGCCATAAAAAGTCTTATAAAGTCTTATTTTTACTTATGAAAGGTCTTAAATTTTAGATGACACTTCGACTTAGACATATCTAAATGTTTTCCAAATTAAAACTATCTAATTAGCGTAGTTTATTTTTTATTATTCTATCTTTGTGGATTTGCTTGTTCACGTGACAATTCGCATCACATTCGCTGCCGGCAGAATAGCGTCTGTCTCCTGCACGCGAGAGAGGAGAGAAGAAGAAAGTTGGCAAATGTCAGTTCAGTAGTAAGTTCATTCTTTGTGCGTAGGGGTGTGCGATGTGTATTGTCTACTATGATATTGTAATCATTGTTTTAACGATGTACGAGGCACTGTGAGCTGACATCGCATTTGTCTCTCGTGCTTTCACTGCGTGATGTGTCAGTGCAGTTATAGGTAGGCCTATGTCCCCAAATTAGTTTTTGTCTTATATTTATATTATGTTCTTATATTAGAATATCACATCAGTAAGAGTGCCGTTTTCCCGTGCACAAGTGTGATATTTTGTTATACAATAGTTAAATTAAAAATAAATTAACATTGTGAGTTACTTTTTAGACACCATATTGACAATATTATATGTTTTTCCTTTATTTCGCTGACGAGAATTTCAAAATGAAATCGTAGCAGAGTCTAATGCAACAGACACCGATGATTTCTTGACTGAAATCAACGTTTTAAACGAGTCATTTTAACGATTCAATGAACAATCACTTGTTTCTTTCCCGAATGAATCAGCCGTTTGAACAAATCGGTTGAATGAATGAATGACTCTCTCGAATTTGTAACTCCCTTTCAAATTGAAGTAACTCACATACGGTATTAAGACAGTGACTTGCTGCCGCCTATTGGCGGTTTTAGTTTCATATTTAAAGTACCCTTTAATTAAAACGTTAAAATTAGAAATCATTTCATATTTAAATATTGAATATGGATTTTTTTTAAAACTATCTCATAGCTTTATTTATGCAATTGTAAATGGAGTGTAAATATTAATGCCTCTTCTGATGCTGCTTCTGTGTCACCTCTGAACTGCAAAGATGGATTTTGATTGAATGATTTAATTTGACTGGTAACGGTGGTATTGTATAATTATTGTGTAATTAAGTATTATTGCATAAATAAGTATAATTACTGTATAATTTAATTTGAATGTTAGTATTTGACATAAAAGGTGATGCAGAACTCTAAATAAGTTTAGAAAAAATGTCCATATATAGGTGAAAATGCCCCTGGAAATCAATTTAAGGTGGTAAATATTGCACGTTAATTAATCATTTCTGTCACTGCTGTGAACTGACCACTGCATAGAATATGAAAAATATGAATATCTTCGTGAGTCTGCTGTCAACAACAGGCCTAAACCAGCCATTGCACCAGCACAAAAACACAATCAGTAAAATATCATCTAATTATTATCAACAAAACGTTTAAAATATCGAGATATATTTTTGTCAATATTGCACACCCCTAATGTACGGTCTTAATTTTGATTTCTTCAAGTCTTAAAAAGGTCTTAAAAAGCCTTAAATTTGACTTTAAAAAGTGTGCAGGAACCCTGAAGTAAAAGTGTTTAAGATCATTCCATCGTGTTTAATTGTGCAAGATTGAAGTCAGCTTGTCTAGAAGACTTTGAATCCAGATGAGCAGATTTTGCACACAGATTGCTAATATTTTACTGTGTATGAAACTCACAGACTAGGAAAACTTGAGGAGGAGTTCGAGAAAAAGTTCAACAGCTTACCGCAGTACAGCCCCCTGACATTTGACAAAAAGAGTGTGGCTGTCATCAAGAAGAAAAAACCCAGTACATCCAGCCCTCCTGAACCACCCAAACCTTGCAAGGGTGAGTGCACTTCATGCATGGAAACTAACTAATCCTCCTGGCCCACCACACTCATTTCCTCATTTGCTTACTTTATTAGGAAGTAGTCATCTCATGTTCAGAATGACATGACTTCCACCTAACATAGCATGCTGTGTTGTTTTTTTTTTTTTTTGTATTTTGTTTTCTGTTTTATTGCTTTTGAAATTAGGTTCATCTTCATCTCAGAAAAAGACCTTATTCCACAAGATAGTGAACAAGTACAAACACAGGAAGGAGAAATCCAGTGCCGCAGACAAAGGTGACAGCCATTAGAAACTGTTCTGAAATCAGCTTCATTTTCTGTTCAGACAGCAAGAGTGTGTGCACGAGTGTTGGAAACTCTGCCTGCGTGGTTTTAGTTGTTGTTTGTCCGTGGTTTTGCCCAGTGTGTCAGTATTTCCTGCTGCATAGCAGGGAACGCTGTCATATCTAGGTCACAGTATACTCTAGTTATCTTAAAGGGGCACACGTGTAACAGTTACGTAAATAGTTTGATGTAGCCTGCTGTGGTGTAGTACAAGTGGCACAAGCTAAATGAAATATAGTATCCTAAAGCACCAATTATTGTCAGGATGTCTGCATTAGGACTTCCAGGTCTCAGTCTTGACATATTTCATGTGTTCTTTTAGACATCGCCACACCTGACCCCATGGTTACAGAATCAAGTCCAGTGAAGTCGGGCAGTCCGTGTGTGTCTCCCTCTCCTGAACCCCAGAAGGTTCTGGACACGCCTGTGGGCAGTCAGAAAAGGAAGGCCAGGAAGAGTAAAATCACACACTTGGTGCGCACGGCCGATGGTCGAGTGTCACCTGCAGAGGGTGAGCCGAACCACAGTTTCCTGCTACTGTCTTATTTATGATTCTTCAAGAAACACCCTGCACCTATTTTCTTCGAAAAAATTTCTTGTACACTACTGCTTAAACGTTTTTTGTTGTTCTGTTTTTATTTTTTTGCTCATTGAGGCTGCATTTATTTGATAAAAAATACAGTAATATTGTTATATTATAAAATAACATATTTCATGATGTAAATTATGCATTTTCTTTTTTATGTAAATTATTCCTGTGATGGCATTTACTCCTTTCTTCAGTCTCACATGATTCTTAACGATTTTAATATACTTATTTGGTGCTCAAGAAGCATTTATTATTAGTATTGTTGTATTATTGTGCTGCATTTTTTCAGGGTTCTTTGAAGAATAGAAAGTTCAAAAGCATTTATTTGAAATAGAAATATTTTGTAACATACCTTAAAACTTCAAATAATAGCCCGGGCTTTTATTTTCCCAAATCGTCGAAACTGCACCGGCTTGTATTTGAGACAGGCGTCTATATGAGACAGGCCTTTATAATTTAGTGTTGAGATGTTGTTCATTGAGATGATGTTCCTAGAGTCTCTAATCTCTAAAAATCTCCAAATGCTCCACGTGAAACTGCGGTCTTCCGACCTTTTACTATCGTGTCAATTGATTTTGATTAATATGCGCGAGGGCGAGAAAGCAAGACAGCGCTCGTGTTGTTTGAAGACGTGAGAGTGCGCGCGCGCCGCCGGGGCGTTCTCTCTCTCTGCTCGTTTGTGCCCTGTCAAACGCAGCAGTCATTCTATTCTACATCATTCACCGATCAAAAAAGGCTTTGGCGGGACACAAATTTGCTTTGGCGGCCGCCAAAAAGCGGACGATCTGACGGGTTTTAGAAAATTAAATACGACCCGAAACTAAAAAACAGACCCGGCCTCTATTTGAGACCGGCCTTTATTTACCCAAACCTGTCGCCACACCAGGCGTGTAAAAGAGACGGGCGTCTATTTGGGACTCCGCTATTATTTAAAGTTTTACGGTAAATGTCTTTATAGTCACTTATTATTGTTGTTGTATTTGTGTATATATATATATATATATATATATATATATATATATATATATATATATATATATATATATATATATAGTTGCCACTATTTGCAGAAATGCACTATTTGAAGATCTATTTCACCTATGCATACCACAACCAAAAGTGTCAGACAATAGAAGGTTACTAAGATAAAATGATCCACATTAATCTACCCACATCATCTCAACATGGTGAAACTTCCTCATGTTGAATAAAATAGCTTGTTTATGTCATTTCTATGACTGGATTCTCAATATCAAGTGAGTGTTCACCACTGAAAACATACTTGAATTGTTAGTCTATGCTGTCCTGGCAACAAAATAAGATTGGGGGAGGGGGAGCATATTTGTATAAAAGTCTAAAATTATTTTATTTTTCTCTGTTGCAGCAGAAGACAAATTTAAGGATCAGACCAAGAATCAGGATGAAAAGCCATTTACTCAAGAGACATTATGCAATAGCGGGGTCTGCTACAATGACCCCAGATCAGCGGAAGTGGACGCGCCAGATACGTCCGGTGGCCTCCCGGCCTTCTTCAGCTTAGCTGCTCTCGCTGAGGTTGCAGCCATGGAAAATGTGCACAGGTAGATGGGACACCCTGCAAACTCATGGGCGTGATGATGTGTGTGTGTGTGTGTGTGTGTGTGTGTGTGTGTGTGTGTGTGTGTGTGTGTGTGTGTGTGTGTGTGTGTGTGTGTGTGTGTGTGTGTGTGTGTGTGTGTGTGTGTGTGTGTGTGTGTGTGTGTGTGTGTGTTGATAATAAAGCCTGCGTCTTTGTTCCAGAGCCCAGCGTGCTGTGAGCATCCCCACTGAAGGTCAAGTGAAGGACATGGCTCCTGTGCTGATTTCCTGCGCGGACCAGTGAGGCCTCAGCCTGGCTCGGGACGGGTTTAGTCCGGACTGGGCTTATGTACAGACATGCTGGGGCCTTATTCTTGACTCTCGGCCCCTGATGCCGAGGGTTTAGAGCGAACGAGAGCGAGAGAGACTGGAAAGGGATGAGGGAAGCTTTGAGACGGATGAAGATGTTTTATCCCAGAAGCCTTCACCTTAAACCCAACCCCACCCTCCCTCCCTCTCACCCCCTCAGGGCCCGGGGGAAGCCAATTCTGGTCCCTAAGCCTGTTTCCTCTGTTGGCTTTGGACCAGTTATCTGATTTTTACAATCTGCAAGAAATGGCTACTATTAAGGTCAAGTTTTGCCTACAAAAAGTGCATTTGAAGCAAGTGCTCCCTCTTTTGTCTTTCTCTATTTTTCTCGTTTCTGTTCCTGGTTAGCTTCATTGCACAAACGTCTTTTTCACACAGCGGCGTACATCTTCTCTCGATCAGAGGAACGTTTTGTGGCTTCCTGCCCCCTTTACTGCTCTGAATCTTATGAAGAGAGAGAGAATGAGTGTTTTCAGACTGCTCAACCTCAGCCTCATACCTCACAAACCTGTTCAGATTTTTTCTCTGCACAGAAGCACCACCTTCACCTTCATAATGCACAGTCAATGCCTAGATGCCTCTTTCTTTCAAGCAATGACCCTCAATGTGTCTGGTGCCTCTATAGCTGAGAGTTAGTCAGAGATAAACCACCTGAATCTCTCACAAACAGCAGCGCTATGTGGGAAGCCAGGTGTTTGCACAAGACGCGCTGCGGTTGCAGGCATACCGACAAGCAGGGTCCAAAATTAGCATTTGTCAGCATTGAATATTTATATATGTGTGTGTGTCATATATATATATATATATATATATATATATATATATATATATATATATATATATATATATATATATACATATATATATATATACATATATATACATATATATATATATATATATATATATACATATATATATATATATATATATATATATATATATATATATAAATAAATACGCTACCGTTCAAAAGTGTGTGGTCGGTTTTGAAAGAGGTATCATATGCTCAGCAAGGCTGCATTTATTTGATCAAAAATACAGTAAAAACAGTAATATTGTGAAATATTACTCAAATTTAAAATAAAATAGATTTTGTATTTCAATATATTTTAAAATGTAATTTATTCCCGTGAAGCAAAGCTGAATTTTCTGCATCATTATGCCAATCTTCGGTCTCACATGATCCCTCAGAAATTATTCTTATATGCTGATTTGCTGCCCAAGAAACATGATACTTTTTTACTCGATTCTTTGATCAATCGAAAGTTAAAAAGAACATAATTTATTTGAAAGAAATCCTTTGATCAATTCAATGCAACTTTGCTGAAAAAATATTCAAAGTATTAATTTCTTTATAAATATCTTCCTGACCCCAAACTTTTGAAAGGTTGTGTATATTCTAAAAAATAATAATAGTACATTTATATTTATAATTTTCCCCCATAATTTTTTTATAATGGAAACTAAAGTTTGTTATGAGTAATTAATATTTCTGCCTAGCAATTTTTATTAACCGTTGGCAGTTGTTGCATAGAGTTAATTTTAGACCTTGCCTACAAGTGTTTCTGACTGAATCACCCGATGGAAAGTCAGTCGAACCTTTTTATATTGTGACGCCCCTCTGCGCTCTTCTCTGACATACACAGCTATAAATGAGTTTCGTTATCAGAGCAGTATGGCGATACTTGAATGAAAAAAATGCATTTTATGTCAATACTTGACCTTACTGCAGTGTGTAGCGTCTTGCTGGCTAATCCAAAAGAGTGCTACTCCTCTCTAATATAGTTTAATAATAGACACTGCACTAATTTTTAGCTACCGTAGACGATGCTTGTAGTTGTCTTTGGCTTTCGTTGTAATAGCGAATTTTGTTTGTTTTTGCTTTGTGTTTGTTTTATTCTCAAATTAGCTTTTGTATCATCACTGAGATACTCAGCCCTAGTTTTCTTCTTGTACCTGAGGCTGTTGACGCTATTCCAACTCAAAGTTTTGCTGATTCTGTCCATTCCTCCAAGCACACAGTGGGAGAGAGTTGGAGAGGAAAAGAAAACAGGGTTTGACGTAGAGGAGAAAGGAGTTTCTCTCTCTCTCTCTCTCTCTCTCTCTCTCTCTCTCTCTCTCTCTCTCTCTCTCTCTCTCTCTCTCTCACACACTTACACACACACTTACACACACACACACACACACAACTTGAGTTCTGGGAGTCAGCATAGCATGTTCTTCTGCAATGTGCACATCCTGTGTTTAGGCACTTGTAAGACACCTCCAGGGTCATCTTTAGGTTGTCAAGCCAGATTATGTGCTTTGTATCAGCGACACATTGGGGGGGGGAAAAATCATGTTCTTATTAGTTGGTTTTTTTTGTGTCTTGTCAAAATATTTTAAAAATTCTTAAAACAAGATCAATTTATCTGAGAAGCAAAATTGTGTAAGATAAGACGGTATTACAATTTTTTTTTTTTTTTTACCATTGGCTTTTTTTCTTCTTTTTTAAAAACAAACCTATCAATTTTGTTAGATGTATACCGGAAAAGTAACAAAAATAAGATTATTTCAAGATTAGTGTTCAGTGTTCAAGTTCAGTCATTCTTTCTGTAGGTCATTATGCCAGTGGTTACAAGCCAGTTTAATTTTGTTTAGTTATGAGGAAGTTGTGAATCATCATTTACATGATCAAAACCAGCCTTATCATCATTCATTAAAATGTGAGTGCCTAAAAATCTACTAAAACTCTTCGGAAAGGTTTTATCATGGAGTCATTGCGCTGAATGTGAATGATTCAACTACTTAACAGATTCATTCAAAAACGCAGATTCGTTCAATTGTCTTTAGCAGTTCTGCTTCTCAAGTAAAATGGTTTTCAGGATGTTTAGATATTTTACTGGAAAACAATATGAATTTTGCAGTGCACATCAGTTCCCTGTGTTCTCGGGCTGGTTCGAACCTCAGACTCTTCTTCCTGAAACCCTCCTGAGGTCGCAGGGAGCCTAGATTAGATAAATGAAGGAATTCTATAAGCCAGATCACAGGTTTAAAAGCCACACACTCTTTCACTGTTACAGTCAAGCTTTTTCCGTTTTAATAAGACGATTGATGTTCTTTTGTTTGTTTTGCTTTTAGAGTCACCGTTTTTTCTTCTATAAATGATATTGTCTGTGAATTTATGAACTTATAACTAATAAGGTTTTTTGTACTCCCTTCAAAATACTGTATTTAATTTGTTCTCCCTAGAACACCTTCTGTAGGGCGCTGTTTTTCCTCGCTTTGTACGTAACATTTCGTTTAGAAACCTCAGCCTTTCCTGAGGTGTGCTCTACTGGATCGAGACTGTTGTCAAAAGCTCACATACAAATATCTGTGTATATATACACCTATGCTTACCTGTTAAGCCAACAAGCACTGATAAAGAATGCAGCGCCTCTAGACGTTTAGTTCCTGCTTACTGACGCGCACGTGCGAGGCAACTGCATTGCCGCATACGGCCTACATCTGGTGGGCGTGAGATCTGTGTCTGAATGTCCCCCTTTCCTGTTATTTATACAATAGAGGCATTTAATCCAAGCCAAGGGTTTAAACCTCAGTGTATTTTAAGTAATAGAGAGCTTGTAGACTGTAATTGTGCCGTCAATTACAGGCAGTCGTGAGACTTATTGATGCTGTTTACCTGAAAAATCAGGACCTAATCACTTTTATAAGTGTGATTTTATTAAGCTAATTTTATAAATCACCTGTAAGGCCCTGCTTATAAAACTTTAAAAGTGCATAGTAGGGTGAAGAAATATTACAAATCAAGAATAATAAGACGCTAAACCTCCTGCTCAGCTGTTTCGAATCAGTTGATTGTCGTTATGGACGACTTGAATTGTGTCAATCAGCAATCTGAACGTGAATTATCCTCTCTTCGGCTTAAACCTTAGTCAGAGTGGATGCCTTGTTTAATTTTATGCTAATACTTCCACCCTGACTAAAGGTACGGTCACATTGCGTGCAAAATTCAGTCATTACAATAGGAATCTGTGTGTCTTTCACTCGTTGTTCAAGCTGGTCAAATGAATTCACCTTGCTGACCAACATAAATCTGTTTGGTTTGAAAGTGACTTGAGTGTGAGCAGTGCCTCATGCATCTCTTTTTTGCACACCAAATTTAGCTGAAATGTCGCTAATGTGACCGCATTGGAAAATGATCTGTTTCCTCAAATGACGGTATATCATAGTTTATGCTACTCACCATGTTTGTTGTCCACAGGAAGTTACTCTTAAGACGTCTTCCCTAGCGCATAATGCGCCTCGGACGCAATTTTAAGTTCTTCCCGGCGATCAGGAGACGTGTTGTACGCGCGTCGTTCTCTCGGACATTTGCCAAAGAAAAGCGAAAATAGTCTGTAAGGGAAATTTCATGATGCAGAGAGCCAGGCTTTATCCGTCTTCAGGTTTTCAAATGTATTTTATCAGCACAACTAATTCTTCTAATCTTTTCTGATGGTTTTTCCTCTGAATGAACCTGCAGTGATAGTGGTGTGCAAAATGTTGGCACCTTTTTAATGCCTATTTTAGAAAGACAATATTTGCACCTTAAACCCATACCAAAACAACATCATGTTTTTTAAAGGGATTGTTCACCCAAAAAAAATTGAATTCTGTTGTCATGTGCTCACCCTAGTGTCGTTTCAATATCTGCATGATTTTGAGGTACACAAAAGATGATGTTTAGCGGAATGTTCAGGTTACACTTCAATAATTAAAGCGAGTGTAAAAAATGTCATAAATACACCATAAAAGTGGTTCGTATGACTCTTTCAAGTCTTCTGAAGCCATATAATAGTTTTGTGTGGAGAAAAGACAAATTTAAGTCATTACTGGATACTTTTATGGTGCTTTTTTTGTCATTTTGGATCCCCATTCATTCTTTGTACAGAAAAATGCAATGTGTAAGTCTCTTTTTGTGGTCTACACAACGAATTAAGTCCTGCGGATTTGGAACGACATGACGATGAGAAAAGGGTTTTAGAATTATATTTTTGTGCGAACTACCCCCATAAAGATTGATCTCCCCATCTCGCCAGTTTCCCCTCATGATTGTCATTCTTAATCGTAACCTCTCGTGCATATCGTGTATTTTAAAAATCGTCATTGCTAGCGAGAATTATTATGTGTTGAATGATAACACGGCTTAGGCTATTTGAACGTCCCCCGCATGATGCATCTTTAGAATCTGATCCCATCCCATGATGCCCCCGTCATGATCGTTCACCCCACTTTTTTCTATTTAGAAGATGCCTCTTAGCAAAATGCCTCTATAAAACAGAAATTCCTATATTAGCTATGAAGATTATAATATTACCCTTTTGTGCTAGATTGTCTCTTGAATGTAATGGATTTTGTACCTGTATTTTTCTAATTCCAATCCAGTCTTTCTGTATGCGGTGGCTTTATATGGAGGAATTGTAGGCTGCTTCCTTACAGTACCTGAATAATTTGTAAAAACTTCCAGTCATCCTCAAGACACACACCCTGACCTCCGTCATGTCTGACATCAAATAACCTTCGCTTTTACGCATTTAGACCTGAAACGTGCAATATCAGCGATCATGGATATCAGTTGCCAAACCTTCCTCGTTTTACCTTCTCAACTCGTTTCGAGTCTTAATAACCTTAAATATGCACCCCGTCAATGATGAGGATTTTCTTTGCTCTGTACAAGAATGTACGTTCATGGCTTTAGATGCAGTTGTGGCGCCGTCTTTTTAAACGCTTACCCGAGATCCTGTTCTTGATTCCTCTAAGGAGTTTATACTTGTGTGCTTGATCTGATTATTGTCACTAGTACTGTATGATGCAATGTATGGATCTGATTGTTACAGCCCAGTTGTTGATGCAGCCTTGCCTTACTGACCCCCTGCGTAGAGAGAGGGACCCCTTTGCCATTGCCCTTCTCACTGAGTCTTATGTCATAACACTGTCTGCTGACGCAAATGTTATTCTTTAAACACCTATTAAAGTAACATACATATGAATCTGTGTGTTTGCTGTCTTGGTTTCACTTCATGATAGATCTCAGGGTACGTCTAATCTCACAAGAATCCATTTCAATCAGAAAAAGTAGGTTTAGACAATAGATTTTTGATTAGTTACTAAAACTCATTTTAATCATAAGTTATTTGTAAGTGATATATTTTATTCATCAAAATTGTTATTTAAAAATGAATAATCATACTTTGTTGGTTGTGAATAAAAAATCAATTGATAAACTTGGTAATAAAATTATCTTAAATTTGGGAAAATAACGTGTATTGTATTTAAATAATGTTTTATTTATTAAATAATTACTAAACATATTAATTACTCTGATTTCACATTAATTTGGTGGCTGTAAATAATTAATAGTCATAATGGCAACAATATGAATATTATTTTGCTTCATGGACCAATAAACTTCTTGAGTGTGCAGGTTTCCATTTGATTTGTCAAATATAATGGTTGCATTAATTTTGGTATATATTGGTGTTTAAGCATATACAGTTAAACACGTTATTTATGTTTAATTTTAAACAAACGGTCATGACCTTACTTTTTAAATGTACACGTGTGGGTGTGGATTGGGTAAAAATAATTGGGTTAAATTAATTTCTCTTATTAAATTAGAGCTGAATTACCCTTTAATTTCACTTCACAGGTGGGTTTGTTTTCAGAGCAGTTAATGGAGCGACTGTCCATCTGCCCTGCCACTCACTACCTGACGACAGTGAACAAGTTTTTGTAAAGTGGACAAAAAATAGTGTATATAGCAAAACTATTTGTGAATGGAAAATTAATAAAATTGCCTTTCATAAATTATTTATGTATTTGTTTATTTGAAATGTCTGCTGTTGTACAATGGTATAAATATTATTTATTTATAATATAAATAAATGTCAACCAAGTGAAATATCAACCAACCATAAACATCAAACCAACAAATGTTAACAAAATAAATGTCAATCAAGTCATGCAATGTTCATTTTGATGTTGCTTCTCTTCATCCACTCCATTACATCCTCCTTTTCTCAAGAATATTGAAGGCAAATTTTTGAAATGCAGTGCAGCTGCACAGCAGACACTAAGCTGAGCGTCATTAGCTGTGCGGTCATTGGCTGTGCTGTGGCAAATGCACAAATCTATGGCAAGGCGGCTCATGCGCGCTAACCAATCTGGTGATTCGCGCCCTGGCGCCTCATAGCCCGCCAGAATGGTCGTGGCTTATGATATATAAGGCCCAATTCTCCACCACACAACCAGGTTAAATCGACTGAAGCGATCCCCGATCTAAGGACAGTAGCACGGCGGGTTATGCAATACTCGTTCCCTTCTCTCAGGGAACGGAGGTTACGTTAGTAACCGAGACGTTCCCTTTCGAGAGGTCCCTCGTATTGCATAAGTAGCTTACGCTATGGGAACCACATTCGAAACGCTGTGCATGCTTAAAACTTCGCTCCTGGCTATAGCCCAGGGGAGAAGTCCCAGAGCCCATATAAGAGTAAAGTTATGAGTCCTAATAGAGGCCAAACCCATGTTGAGTCTTCTATAGGGAGCCAAGGAATGGGCCTAGAGAGGGCCAATCATTATATGATGTATGAACTAGGACCAGATATATGCATTGACCTTATAGTTATGTGCTTAACACTTATTATATTGAAAGAAATTTTGCTTGCAAAGCAGTAACTTCCAGGTTATAATATCTCATAAACGTGGACGGCGAGGCCCAGTCGGCCGCCGCACAGATATCTTCAATTGGTATTCCACTTGACCATGCCCAAGATGAGGCCATGCCTCTCGTGGAATGAGCTCTGATGCCTATGGGACACTGGAGGCCCAAGCCAGCGAGATAGCATCCATTATCCAGCGTGATAACATCTGTTTTGTGACTGCGAGCCTTTGGAGCGGCCGCCAAAACATACGAAGAGCTGTTCTGTCTGCCTGAACGCTCCAAATAGTCTCTGAGAGCCATGACAGGGCATAGTAAATTTGCATCTCTTTCATCTTCTGATGAGGGATGCTCGATTGCTCCTGTCTACCTTGCTGCTGCTGCTGCTGCTGCAGAGTTGGTTTGCATTTGTAAGCCTTGTATATCTTTCTGTTTTGAATCATTATTTACTACCATTTACTGTTGTTTATACTGCTAAATATAACTTACTCAAAATCACATATTAACCTTACTTCGCTAGCTTAAATCTAAATCGTTGGTAGCACAACACGCTAGTAATTTCGCAAGCCTGTTAGCAATCCATCAAACAATTTTGGTGAGTATCAGTCAGTCAAACAAACACAGTGTCATCATGTCATCTCCTCTTATTGTCACTTGCACTTCATGTAACATGTATAGCATAGCCTTCTCTGTCAGCACAGGATTTACATGTGATAAATGCAGGGAGATAGTCAGGCTGACGGAGAAGATTTCAGAACTAGAGACACGCATCCAAACTTTATTTGAGGTTAATTATTAAATTGAGGTTAAGGTGCCCACTTGAAGGCCCTAGAGATGTCCCCTACTCAGCTCAATCCAGACGGTTGTCATGGGGGGACCGCACTGTGGTTGCAGCCGTTGTGTGTGCTGTAGCGTGTTAACACAAGACAGAAGGAGATTTACATCACCATATGGAAAGAACCATAAATGGATGGAGAAGCATAGGTTACTGTAAAGCTATGTCTTAGTTGGTGCTTCTCTTGGCGAAAGCCGAGTACAAATCAGCATGAAGTTTTAACATCTACTCTCGTGTAATGGAAATCATGAAGATCTGGATACGTCCAGTGACTGCAGTGAATAGTGCTGCTGGCAACAAATGGTAAATGGACTGCATTTATATAGCGCTTTCACAGACTGAATGGCCACCAAAGCGCTTTACATAGTTGCCTCACATTCACCCATTCATACACACATTCATACACCGACGGCGGTGTCAGCCATGCAAGGCGCCACCCAGCTCGTCGGGAGCAGTTGGGGTTAGGTGTCTTGCTCATGGACACCTCGACACTCGGTCAGGTGGAACCGGGGATTGAACCACCAACCTTTCGGTTTGTAGATAACCTACATGAACCACTGAGCCACTGCCGCCCCGGGAAAGACCTTGTGACAGCCTGGAGAGACAGCTGACAGGAGGAAAGAGACCCCAATGGAGCTGGTAAGGGTTAGTTAACCTTGTCGGCAGTATCCAGCTCTGTGTTTACAGGATGCTGGAGACACCCGCCCAAGGCTTCTGAGAAATTAAAGAGAAAAATACCCCTAGAGTCTGCGAGAGCAGGGGCGGAAGATGACTCAATGTTGGACAACATGGTTAACGACGTTGGAATGGAAACGGATATGAGTATGGAGAGTACTTCACAAAAGACTAGTTCACGTTCTGCAGTTAGCAAAGTCATTGAACTCCAAGCTTGTGTCTGTGGCTGGAGCAAGGCGACAACGGTCAGGGGTTTGAAGATTCATCAAGGGAAAATGACATGCTTGAGGGAGAAGGGACAAGGGCCTCGCATTGATCAGTACTTCTTACGGAGTCAGTCAAGTCAGTCGAATGAAATCCAGCGACAGGAAGCAAACCACAGTTCGCAGGATATCAGTACCCCTGTCATAGAGGAGATGAGGGTTTGCACAGTTAGTGATGAACACATTGATACTTGTGAACCCGGTCAGACTAACCAGCATAAGAGAGAAAAGAACCTCAACCGCCATAGGCCTGGAGTTAGATGGCCAAGAGCTTGTGAGAAAACTGCATGGGACACGGTAAACACAGATCTATGCTTTGCATTGGAAAGATTAACTGGTACAGTTGAAAAGAAGCTGGATAAATTTGGGGACATCATTTACGCATATGGAAGTGAGAGGTTTGGTGTGGAAAAAAGGAAGGAAAAAGTACAAACTAGTCCTGCTGTATCTAGACGGCAGCAGAAAATTGAAGGGTTAGTTAGAGAAAGGAGACAGCTGAGGAAGCAATGGAAAAAAGCAGAACAAAGTCAGAAGGAGGGACTCAATCTCTTACAAAGGGCCATAAAAGATAAGCTTGCAACATTACGCAGATCTGAGCGCCTTCGGAAACGCTACAAAAAGAAGGGGCGTGCGAGGGCTAATTTCTATAAAGACCCATTCAAATTCGTAAAGAAGTTATTCACCAGTGAGAAGAATGGCACTTTAAAAGCATCTAGGGTTGAGCTAGAGAGATATTTGGAGGAAACGCATACAGATGCAAAAAGGCATGAGCCTATGTCAATTCCGTCAGATATCCCACCTATCAATCCACCAGAATACCAAATGGAGGTCTGTGCACCTAAGTGGAAAGAGATAGAGCAGGTTGTGAGAAAGGCAAGGGCTTCATCATCTCCAGGGCCTAATGGAGTTCCGTACAGAGTGTACAAGAGTGCTTCAGGAGTTCTACGAATTCTGTGGAAATTGATAAAAGTGGCATGGGAAAAGCAGGTTGTACCTAGAGCATGGCGCCGAGCAGGTAGAGTCTTTATACCTAAAGAAAAAGATGCTACAAGCATCAGTCAGTTTCGTCCTATTTCACTATTAAACGTCGAAGGTAAGATTTTCTTCAGCATTATTGCGCAGAGATTGTTAACCTACCTATTAAAGAATGGCTTTATTGACACTTCAGTTCAAAAAGCGGGCATTCCAGGGTTCTCAGGATTCTTAGAACACATCAATGTTATCTGGCAACGAATTCAATCAGCTAAAAAGGAGAGGAAGGAGCTCCATGTGACATTCCTGGATTTGGCTAATGCATATGGTTCATTTGATTTTTTTAGAGTACCAATGTCAATAACAAATTTAGTGAAAGCCTATTTTGGAGATTTGCAATTTAGTTTCTCAACTCCAAAATTCAGCACCGCATGGCAATGCTTAGAGGTTGGAATAATGGCAGGATGCAACATTTCTCCACTGGCTTTTACCATGGCAATGGAAGTAATCATTAGGGCATCAAGATGGGTAGTAGGAGGAGAGCGCTTGGCTTCTGGGATGTGACTACCACCAATCAGAGCATACATGGATGACATGACAACCATGACTACAACAGTAGCCTGCACTAATCGGTTATTGGGGAAGTTAACAGATAATATTGAATGGGCACGAATGCAATTTAAGCCCTCTAAATCAAGGAGCATCTCGACAGTTAAAGGAAAGGTAGTAGATAAAACATTCTTCATTAATGGTGAGGCAATACCAACAGTTTCTGAGAAGCCAGTGAAGAGTCTTGGGAGATGGTACGATGGGGATCTAAAGGACAGTTCGAGTGGGAGAAGTTAGACGACAAGCGGTGGAAGGGTCGAAGAGCATAAACAGCTGTGCTCTACCAGGCGAACTGAAACTCTGGTGCTTTCAGCTTGGTCTACTGCCAAGTTTGCTGTGGCCACTGACTGTGTACGAGGTTTCTTTGACAACAGTGGATAAGCTGGAAGCGTTAATAAGTTCATACATCAGGAAATGGTTGGGAGTTCCACGCTGCCTCAGCAGAGTGGGACTTTATATTAAAGGAGTATTGCAGCTGCCAGTCTCTGCTCTAACCGAGGAGTTTAAGTGTGCCAAGGTCAGACTGGAAATGACTTTAGCAGAGTCACGCGACAAATGTGTAAGGGAGGCAGCCCCTGTGGTAAAAACTGGTAGAAAGTGGTCAGCAAAGAAATCTGTAGTAGAGGCAAAGGCTGACCTTCAAATTGGGGATATCGTGGGACAGGTACAGCATAGAAGAGGCGGTTTTGGGCTCAGTTTAGCTCCTCCTAAATGGCACAAGGCAGGCCCAGCTCAAAGGAGGAAGCTGGTAGTCAACGAGGTGCGAAAGCAGGAGGAGAGAATGAGATGTATAAAGGCCATTTCCCAGGCCAAGCAGGGAGAGTGGATGAGATGGGAGAGTGTGGAACAACGCAAAATGGGCTGGCAAGATCTTTGGTCAATGGAAGAGAGTAGGATCAGTTTCCTTATTAGGTCAACATATGATGTTCTCCCATCACCGCAGAACCTAAACCTCTGGGTAGGAGAGGATCCCTCTTTGTGCTTTCTGTTCATCACCTGCCACATTAAGGCACATTTTGACAGGATGTAAGGTGGCTCTTAGCCAAGGTCGGTTTACTTGGCGCCATGACCAAGTATTGCGATGTTTGGCTTTAGCATTGGAAGGCAAGCGTAGTATGACCAATAAGTTGCCGCCTGTTCTAGCAAAACATTACACGCAGAAGACAATATTCCTCCGCCCAGGCGAGCAACCACCAAGAAAAGGTGGTAACACCAATTTTCGCCCAGGACAACTGGAAGCTGCTAGGGACTGGAAGATGCTGGCTGATCTTGATCAACGGCTTATTTTTCCACCTGAGATTGCCACCACTAACCTACGACCAGATATTGTTTTGTGGTCTGGATCAGCACGCATTGTTCAACTGATAGAGTTAATAGTGCCATGGGAGGATGCGGTAGATGAGGCACATGAGAGGAAGAAACTGCGGTATGCTCATCTGGCCACTGAAGCAGAACAGCGAGGATAGAGAATCCAGGTTTATCCAGTGGAAGTGGGTTGTCAAGGTTTTGTGGCACACTCTACAACCCGGTTCCTCAAAGACGTCGGATTCAGTGGCCAAGAGTTGCGTCGCACAGTAAAGAACTTATCTGAAGCAGCAGAAAGGAGCAGCAACTGGCTGTGGTTGAGACGGAAAGATTCTAGCTGGCTGTGTACAGGCCGCCATGCTACGGTTTCGTAGAATTCTTGAAAACTTGAAGAGTCTGTTGGTTTATTTGTATAGGTTGTATAGTATTTACAGTCATTACGTTCCTGTGTATATTGCGTGAATGACGGGTGGTTGGGCAGATATTGTGTTTTGCGGTAGGTGGTATGCCATACGGAACCGTTGCCACTGAAACTGCATATTAACGCACCAGTGGGGCTCGACAGCCTAAGTCAAACGGGTTGGCGCGTATGGTTGGGTTGCGGAGAGATTGTGAGATTGTGGTTAGGTCTCAGCAGCAGGAGGGATGTAGAGGTCAGTAAGCTGGGCTGAGTTGAGTGGGGGAAGGAGGGGGGTGACTCTGGGACGCCAGAGTCACTGTCGAGCCCTCTTGAGGTCTCGTGGGCTAGTCGACGAAACACTGAGGACGGAAGGTGCCCACTTGAAGACCCTAGAGATGTCCCCTACTCAGCTCAATCCAGACGGTTGTCATGGGGGGACCGCACTGTGGTTGCAGTCGTTGTGTGTGCTGACGCATTTTAACACTAGACAGAAGGAGATTTACATCACCATATGGAAAGAAGCGTAAATGGATGGAGAAGCATAGGTTACTGTAAAGCTATGTCTTAGTTGGTGCTTATCTTGGCGAAAGCCGAGTACAAATCCGCATGAAGTTTTAACATCTACTCTCGTGTAATGGAAATCATAAGAGTGCAAGGGCTTTAGATACTACTTTGGATGCGATTAGCTTAGAGAACACTGAACATTGTTCGATTCTGGCTGTAGTAGAGCCCGTGCAGCAGGGCAATTGGGTGACGGTGAGACGGTGTAGTTGCGGGAAAAAACGCCGCTCTTCCGTTCCGATTACAACATCAAACAGATTCTCCCTACTCAGTGAAACACCCACTGAGAATCCTGTTGAATGTGCCCTAGTTATTGGCGATTCTATTACATGGAACGTGAAAATAGAGACACCAGCCACCATAGTCACATGTTTGCCGGGAGCCAGAGCGCCTGACATCAAAGCAAATTAAAAAATGCTAGCTAATGCTAATCGTAAATTCTCTAAAATTATTATTCACGTCGGCACTAATGATGTTCGACTTAGTCGGAGATCACTAAAATTAACGTTAGAGAGGTATGTGAATTCGCAAGTACAATGTCAGGCACTGTAATTTGCTCTGGCCCCCTTCCTGTTCGAAGGAGTAATAAGATAGTTAGTAGACTGTCCTCACTCAATGACTGGCTGTCTAAGTGGTGTCCGTAAAATAATATAGAATTCATAGACAATTGGAAAAGTTTTTGGGGCACACCTGACCTGTTGAAAAGAGATGGTATTCATCCCTCCTGGGATGGTGCCGCTCTTCTCTCTAGTAATATGGCACATAGTCTTAGAGCTCAAACATGACAATCTGGGGCTCAGGTCAGGAAGCAGACAAACTGGCTAAACCGACCATCTGCTAGCTGTCTCACGTCACTGAGGTCAGATAAATCCCATCACATAGAGACGTGTCTGTTCCCCGAATTAGGAAATACAAATAAAACATAAAAAACAGATATAATACAAATGAACAAATGATAAAGCTCGGGTTGCTGAATATTCGATCCCTTACTTCAAAAGCACTTATTGTTAATGATATGATCACAGACTATAACCTAGTTGTGCTCTGTTTGACAGAAACCTGGCTAAAACCAAACAATTACATTACTTTAAATGAGTCCACCCCCCAAGATTACCGCTATAAATATGAACCTCATATGAAAGGCAAAGGGGGAGATGTTGCTGTTGCTTTAATATTTTCAGAATTACTGAGTCTAGTTTCAAATATAATTTGTTTGAAGTGTTGGTGCTTAATGTAACTATCTAGCGTTACATTTGAGATTTGTGCTGGTTACTGTATACAGGCCACTAGGGCACCATACAGACTTTATCAAAGAATTTGCTGACTTTCTATCAGAGTTAGTACTGGCTGCAGATAAAGTCCTAATTGTTGGTGATTTTAATATACATGTAGATAATGAAAAAGATGCATTGGCATTTAAAGACATTCTTAACTCTATTGTAGTTAGACAACACGTGTCAGGACCTACTCATTGTCGTAATCATACTCTAGCTAATATTATCAAATGGAATCAATGTTGATGCCTTTGAAATTCTGCAGCAGAGCAATGACATCTCAGATCACTATCTAGTCTTGTGTAAACTTAATTTAGCCAAGGCTGCACAGCCGACTCAGTGTTACAAGTATGTTAGACCTATTACTTCTGCCACTAAAGATTGCTTTATAAATAATCTTCCTGATCAGTTTCATCATCTCAGCATCCCAGATGGCTTAGAAGAACTCGATATTGCACCAGAAACTTTTAAATCTCTCTTTTCCAGCACATTATACACAGTTTCTTCTTTGCGCTTGAAGATAAAAGAAAATAGTCCAACGCCGTGGTACAACGAGACAACTCAGGCCCTTAAGAGAGCAGCCAGAAAAATGGAGCGACACTCGAAGAAAACAAAACTAGAGGTATTTCGCATTTCATGGAAAGAGAGCATGATTGCATACATAGAGGCCTTAAAAACTGTTAGATCTGCTTTATTTTTCAACCCTATTAGAAGAAAATAAACAAAACCCTAGGTATTTATTTAAAACAGTGGCTAAACTAACGAAAAATAAAGCTTACAGCAGTAATGACTTTATGAACTTTTTTACTTACAAGATTGATAACATCAGGGAGAAAATTATAACTATGCAGCCCTCTACTACAGTATTACATCAGACAGTGCAGTGTAGTCTCACTGACGAAAAATTCGATATATTCATTGCTACAGGAGAGGGTGAATTTTATAAACAAATAAAAATATTTTATAAATAAATTAATTCATCTTTGTCATTAGGATATGTACCAAAAACTTTTAAGCTGCCTATGATTAAACCGCTTGTTAAAAAAACGCAACTTGATCCTACAGAATTAGTCAATTACAGGTCGATCTCGAATCTACCTTTTCTGTCAAAGATACTAGAAAAGGCAGTATCTTCACCACTATGTTCCTTTTTAGAAAGAAATGGTATCTGTAAGGATTTTCAATCAGGATTTAGACCGTATCATAGTACTGAGACAGCTCTCATTAGAGTCACAAATGATTTGCTCTTATCATCCGATCGCGGTTGTATCTCTCTATTAGTGTTACTCGATCTTAGTGCTGCATTTGACACTATCGACCACAACATTCTTTTAAATAGACTTGAAAATGGTGTTGGCATTAGTGGCCTTGAACTAGCATGGTTTAAATCATACTTATCTGACCGTTATCAGTTTGCAGCAGTAAATGAAGAAATGTCTTTTCGGTCAAAAGTTCAGTATGGTGTACCACAAGGCTCAGTACTAGGACCGCTGCTGTTCACTCTGTACATGCTACCCTCAGGAGATATCATTAGGTAGCATGACATTATTTTTCACTGTTATGGTGACGATACTCAGCTCTATATTTCTTCCACCCTGACGAAACTTACCAATCAACAAAGTTAATGGAATGCATAGCTGATATAAAAAACTGGAGGACTATTAATTTCCTACTACTTAATTCTGAAAAAACAGCGATTCTAATTATTGGACAAAAAAACTTCCTCACATAATAACCTAGAATACTGTCTAACACTTGATGGCTGCTCTGTCAAGTCCCCGTCGTCGGTTAGGAACCTGGGTGTGCTCTTTAATACCAATCTTTCATTTGAAAGTCACGTGTCTAGTATCTGTAAAACCGCATTTTTTCATCTTAAAAATATATCTAAATTACAGTCATGGTCAGAATTAAGGGCACCCCTGGTAAATATGATCAAAACTGGCTGTAAAAAATAAATCTGCATCGTTTATCCTTTTGATCTTTCATTCAAAAAATTGCCAAAAATCTAACCTTTCATTGAAGTAAAAGAATTGAAAGTGGGGGGGGAAATCACAAGTATGAAATAAATGTTTTTCTCCAAAACACGTTGGCCACAATTATTGGTACCCCTAGAATTTTTTACGAGTCAAATATCTCTGAAGTACATTCCCATTAATGTTTACCTTTTTTTAGCACACCAGGGTGACTAGGAACATGAAACTGTCTAGCTATGACTTCTTGTTTCACAGGAGTTTAAATATGAGGAAACACAAAGGTCAAATTCCCTTATTCATCCATCACAATGAGTAAAACCAAAGAATATAGTTCTGATTTGCATCAAAAGATTGTTGAGCATCACAAAATAGAAAGTGGCGGTAAGAAAGTAGCTAAAGAATTGAAAATCACCATTTTGACCATCAGGGCAATAACTAAGAAGTTACAATCAACTAAAGATGTTATGAATCTGCCAGGAAGAGGATGTGTGTCTATATTGCCTTAATGCAAGGTGAGGAGGAGAGTTTGAGTGACCAGAGACTCTTCAAGGATCACAGATGGAGAATTGCAGAGATTACTTGAGTCTTGGGGTCTATTTAAAAAAAAATCAAACAACCCCTACATCACCACATAGTTGTTTGGGAGGGTTTCAAGAAAAATCCTCCTCGCTCGTCCAAAAACAAACTCCAGCATATTCAGTTGTCAGAATGACTGGAGCTTTAAAAACATCACAGGGTTCTGTGGTCAGATGAAACTAAAAAAGGAGCTTTTTGGCAGCATACACGCTAGATGGGTTTGGTGCACACAAGGATAAAAAGTACCCCATGTGTACAATTTAATGTACTGTTGGATCTTTAATGTTGTGGGCATATTTTTCTGCTGGAGGTCCTGGACTTCTTGTTCAGATACATGGCATCGTGGATTCTATCAAATATCAACAGATAAAAAATCAAAACCTGACAGGTTCTGCTAGAAATCTTATAATGGGCCATGTTTGGATCTTCCATCTGGACAACGGTTCAAAAAAAAAAAATCAAAATCAACAAAAATATGTGTTACAGAGCACAAACTTAAGCTTCTGCCATGACCGTCCCAGTTCCCTGA
Source organism: Siphateles boraxobius (assembly GCF_051911475.1). Taxonomy (NCBI): domain Eukaryota; kingdom Metazoa; phylum Chordata; class Actinopteri; order Cypriniformes; family Leuciscidae; genus Siphateles; species Siphateles boraxobius. Next base: position 10,467,748 of record NW_027508866.1, read on the forward strand.
CCTGATGAGTTGAGTGAACTGAAGAGGAGAAGCACCAACATGGATCTGGGAATCTACAGGATCTGGAGAGATTCTGTATGGAGGAATGGTCTCTGATCTCCTGTCAGGTGTTCTCCAAACTCATCAGACATTATAGGAGAAAACTCAGAGCTGTTATCTTAAAAAAAGGAGATTGCAAAAAGTATTTAATAAAAGGGTTCCAATAATCGTGGCCAACGTGCTTTGGAGAAAAACATTTATTTCATAATGTGATCTACCCTCCAGTTTCAATTCTTTTACTTCAATGAAAGGTTAGATTTTTGGCAATTTTTTGAATGAAAGATCAAAAGGATAAACGATTCAGATTTATCTTTTACAGCCAGTTTTGATCATATTTACCAGGGGTGCCATTAATTCTGACCATGACTGTACGTCATATGCTCTCAATTAAAAATGCAGAACAATTAGTTCATGCGTTCATGACATCAAGGCTAGATTATTGTAATGCTCTACTGGGAGGTTGCCCTGCACGTTTAATACATAAACTACAGCTGGTACAAAATGCAGCCGCTAGAGTTCTTACCAGAACCAGGAAGTATGACCATATTAGCCCGGTTCTGTCAACACTGCATTGGCACCCTATTAAACATCGAATACATTTTTAAATATTGCTGATTACTTACAAAGCACTAAATAGTTTAGCTCCCCAGTACTTGAGCAAGCTCTCAACGAATTATAGTCCTTCACGTCTACTGCAATCTCAAAATTCTGGCCAATTGATAATACCTAGAATATCAAAATCGACTGCTGGTGGTAGATCCTTTTCCGTTGTCCGGGAAGCTGACACAGTCTGTCAGTTCAAATCTAGACTAAAAACACATCACTTTGGCTTAGCATACACATAACACATTATAGACTTCGATAATTCAATGTTAGGCAGTATAGTTTAGATCATCTGGAACCGGGAACACTTCCCATAAATCCTGATGTACTTGGTACATCATAAGAAGGATGGCGTCTACGCTAATATTAGTCTCTCTGTTTATCCCAAGGTTTACCCCAGTCCGCCGGATCCAGGCCGTATCCAGATCTGATGAAGGACCATTGCATGGACACAATGACAATGCTTCCTGAAGTGCCAGCCTCATCAGCCCTGTGAAGGCCTCATGGACTCCTCAACAAACTCGTCTCCACACCGGCGTGATGACTCCGACCCCCAACCAGATGGAACCGGATAAATATTGAGAAAGTTCTGATCCAATCTGACTTCTGACCTATAATGCTGCCTAAATCATTATCATACACTGTTCGTTCGTTGGCCAAAGGAGGCTGAGCCTGGGTTCTCCCAAGGTTTTCTCCATTCTGGCACCTGATGGAGTTTTGGTTCCTTGCCACTGTCACCTTTTTCGCCTGTCTTTCCCTTTATCGCCATTGGCTTTTGGCTTGCTTAGTTTGGGACATTTCATTTTATATTTAACAATATTAATACAACATTATTTTCCTGTTATCTCTCTAAAGCTGCTTTGAAACAATCTGTATTGTAAAAAGCACTTTATAAATAAAGGTCATTTGACTTGACAAGGGAAGAGCTGACAAGGAAATGACATTGTGCTCTAAAGAGAGCACTTTAGGAACATACCCAATGGCCCGAAAGCGCTTGTAAATCACCTACTCGCATGACCGACGCTAGCGCCAGCAAGAGAGCAGTTTTGAGTTTAAGAGGCTTCAGGTCAGCAAGGCGAAGCGGCTCAAATGGGGCTCCTTTAATGGCCTCCAAGACCATGGAGAGGTCCCAGACAGGCACAGAGGGGGGTCAAGGTGGGTTTAACCATCTGGCCCCTTTGAGGAAGCGCACGACCAGTTCGCTTCTTACCAGCGATTTCCCAGCCACATGAGCGTGAAATGCTGCTATGGCCACCACATATACTTTGAGTGTGGACGGGGAAAGCCCCGCGTCCAAAAGCTCTTGTAAAAAGGAGAGCACCTTCAGCACTCCGCATGAGTGGGGGTCCAGGTTCCGAGCTGTGCGCCTGGTCGAGGGCGCTCTAGCTTCAGTAATAGTTTTCAGCACCCTTTCTGAAAAGTCCCTGGGTACCCGTTGAGGGGCCATACATGTAGGGCCCACAAGTCGGGACGGTGATGCCAGATCTTCCCGTTCGCCTGTGAGAGGAGGTCTCTCATCAGCTGAATCGGCCATGGGGCTGTTTCTGGCAGCTGAGTCAACTCAGAGAACCATAGCTGGTTCCTCTAGAGAGGGGCTATCAAGAGCACTGTACACCTGCTCTCCCTGATCCATTCTATGACCTGAGGAAGCATCGAGATCAGAGGGAATGCATACAGCGGGCGGCTCGGCTAATCTTGGGCAAGCGCGTCCTTGTCCTTGGAGAAAAATGTTTGACAATGAGCGTTGTCTTCTGAGGCGAAGAGGTCAACCTCTGCCTCACCGAAGATGCTCCATGTCAGCTGAACCGTTCTCAGGGGAAGCGACCATTCCCCTGGGGGAATTCTGTCTCTAGATAACATATCCGCTCCCTGGTTCAGAGTGCCTGGCACGTGCGCTGCCCTCAGCGAGCGCAGGTTGTGCTGATCCCATATTAAAAGGCTTTTGGCCATGGTGTGCAGGTTTTTGGAGCTGAGTCCACCCTGACGATTTATATAGGAGACCACCGACATGTTGTCCATCCGGACCAAGACGTGGTGTCCCTTTAGATATGGGAGAAAAGCTCCCGAAAGAGCGACCGCTCTCATCTCCAGACAACTTGTATGTGGACTCCTTTACAGGCTTGACCATAGGCCGGAGATGGGCCTGCCCTTGTAAAGGGCCCCCCTAGGTTGGAGGCGTCTGTTGAGATAACTTTCCTCTTTGAAATCACTCTCGTACTCACGCCGGTTTGGTACCAGCCGGCTGCTTTCCAATGAGCCAGGGCTCTGACACAGCCGTGGTTCACTTTAATGCGTAAGTGGCCCGATCGCCACACGTGAGCCGGTACACAGGGTTTTAGCCAGCGCTGAAGAGGCGCATGTACAGTAGACCCAGTTGGAGTACTGATGATGCTGAAGCAATGAGACCTAACGTCCTCTAAAATCTCTTCAGAGGCGCATGCTCTGAATGATGCCGCTAGGCGCTGCATGGTGAGTGCACGCTCTGCCGAGAGCCGCGCTCTCATTTGTATAGAGTTTATGACTGTACCCAGGAAGGAAATGTTCTGGCTGGGAGACGGTGCGCTTTTGGAAGTATTGATCCTGAGCCCTAGGCACTCTAAATGGCTGAGGAGACAGGATCTGTGAGTTATTAACTGCGTTCGCGATTGTGCTATAACCAGCCAATCGTTGTGGTAGTTCAACACTCGCATCCCCCGTTGTCTCAAGGGGGCAAGAGCTGTATCCATGCACTTCGTAAATGTACAGGGTGCTAAAGATAGACCGAACGGTAGGACCGTGTACTGAAATGTCTGGAGAGTGCAGCTTCCGCGTGGTCTTGGCCTAGGCAGGGAGCACAGAGGATATGGTGATCTCTCCCGAAGAGTGGGCCTCTGCAGGAGGCGCAGTTGACACAAGGCATTTGGAACAACTCCTGAATTTGCTCTTTTAGAAAAGAGAATCGCAGCAGCAAACCCTTTTTTTTAGCGTGACAGATGCCTCAGTTGAAACCGGAGCTGGCGTCCTCAGACTGCTTTGCCGGTGCATGTTCCGCTGAAAGTCTTTTTGACGGCAGCGAAGAAGGCTTCTAATCCAGAGGTCAGCGAATAGGAGAGTTCGCTGAAGGAGATTAAATCTGGTTGTATGACGGAGAATGGGGCCTTATATAACATAGCCACGCCCATTCTGGAGGGCTATGGTTGGTCTGGCTGCGCACCTGATCAGTTCGCGCACATGAGCCGCCTCTCCATAGGTTCGTGCAGTTGCCGCAGCACAGTCAATGACCAGTCCAGATGCTCAGCTTAGTGTCTGCTGTGCAGCTGCACTGCGTTTCAGAAGTTTGGCTTCAATATTCTCAAGAAAAGGAGTTTTTCCTAGAGCGTAAGCTACAATACGAGAGACCTCTCGAAAGGGAGCTTGAGTCATTTTGTAACTGTAATTTTTTTTATATATTCTTTTAGATTATTCACTGTGCTTTATTTTTTTTTTATTATGTTCATTTAAAAGGGACAATGCACATCAATTGACATTTTTTGTTTACACTCAAAATTTAAATGCGCCAGAGTTAGCGGAAAAGCTCATTTTTATCTGTAGTCCCTTGGCCGGTCAACACATCATCATATTACATTAATAATAAAAAAGAATACATGAAAAATAGAAACAATTAAGAAAAAAGAAAAAAAGAAGATAAAAGAGAAAGAAGCAAATAGAATAATTAAATAAGTACAGTACAAAGAAGGGCAGTACCTGAGATAAGGTAAACCAACTATTGGTGACTGCAGTTTTGATTATTTTTAATCCATCTCTTTAATGTGAATTTGAACAATAGATAGCTGGTGCTTTCTCTGAGTTCAGTAGGGAGACAGTTCCAATAATTTGCGTACTGAGAAGACTGTTTGGCCAAACTTACTATGTCTAAACGGTACAACACAGTCTCCGGTGGTGGCTGCCCTAGTTGCCCTGCCACTGCTATGCAGCTGCACTGCGTTTCAAAAGTTTGGCTTCAATATTCTCAAGAAAAAGAGTTTTTCCTATAGCGTAAGCTACAATACGAGAGACCTCTCGAAAGGGAACTTGAGTCATTTTGTTACTGTAATTTTTTTTTTTAAATATTCTTTTAGATTATTCACTGTGCTTTATTGAATGCATGTTGAACACATAACTCACATGTAGATGTATCATTAACTAAATGTATAGGTCTACTTCTTTTTATGTAATTAATATCACTATACAAATATATAAAGCAAATAATTATCTCGTCAACCAAATGTATAAAACCAAATTTTTCAAATAAAATAAAAGCTAAATGTGTCATGTGACTCATTTGGAATTGTGTATCATAAACTGATAACGGTAATGCTAACCTAAACTTAAATAAGCACAATTTATATCAAAGTGAATCTCTAAGTGTTTGGTCAAAGGAAGGTTTTTCATTTTATCTTTTATAGTGATCTAGATTGTGGGTGGGCACATGGACAGGAAGTTCATCACTTAGAATGTATGTAGTGCAGAAGTGTCAAGCTAAGCATACAGTACCTCATAAATGTGTTCTTTTGATATGTTTTTCAAATGGGTTACAAACGTTATTTTATTTATGACTTTAATTTTACTCCCTCATTCAGGTAAGAGAATTCAGTTCTGTTTACCTTGCCCTTTAATAAAAAGAAGTTTCATATAATGTCTCAGTTGTGACTTATACTGTGTAACAAGTAGTAACTGACTAATAACAAAATGTCGATTTGTTTTAATCCACAGATGCGGATTCTATCAGAGCAGTTAATGGAGCGACTGTCCATCTTCCCTGCCACTCACTATCTGATGGCAGTGAACAAGTTTCTGTAGAGTGGACAAAAAATAGATCAACTAGCAAAACTATTTGTAAATGGAATATTAATAAAATGACTGAATCTTCCACCGGACAATGCATTTATCATGTTACACTCAACAGAACGTAACTAAGAATAGAAAATCTTCAGTTCAGTGACTCTGGTAATTACAGCTGTAAAACAACAATATTCATTCCACCACTGACAGTGGACAACATCTCACATGTGAAACTCCATGTTGAAGGTTTTTGCCATTCATAAATTATTTATATATCTGAACTATCCACTTGTTGTAGACCATCTTAGATGTCCGTAATAAATATAATTCTTCACTATCTCCACTCCATTACATCCAGGCCTGTCCCTGCAGAAACAGAACAGCAGTAATGAGAGCTGTATTCTTCTGCTCTGGTCTCTGGAGGCTCTGAACCCTGAGCTGGTGAACTTCACCTGGATTCGAGAAGGTCAAGGGTCACTTTATTCATCCACATCGTATGACATGAACAGTTCGCTGCATCTGCGTAAACCGGACTGGAGTGATGGAGACACGATCATCTGCCGTGCCGACTACTCAAACACCCGAACACCTCTCAGCATGAACATCACACTTGACTTCAGCAACAAGGGTCAGTAGTTTTAAAATAGGAAATTACTGTCCATACAGCTGCACTGATTAGAAAATGAAATGCATAAAGAGCACTGTGGGTAATGTGATCATGATGTTTTTGTGTCATGAACATTGTGTCATGTTTTTGTGGGTGGTGCATATAATGTCCCTTATCTTTTAAATTCTAAAAAGTAAATACATTTTTTAATTGTATGAAATAAAAGAAAAGAAAATAATAAAAACTATTTTAAGAAAAATAAATCGACCATTCAAATTAAAATAAGAAAATATAACTACCGGTAATATATCATCCCATCTGTCAGGCCAACCTGGGATCCATCTTCCAGAATCCAGCCAGAACTCTCCAGCGTTTTGTTTGGTCCTTTTCAGCACCTTCGTCGTCTGCATCGTTTTCATCTGGATGTTGTTCTGCATTTCCAAATGTAAGAAATACTGTGCATTTTGCAGATTCAGTAAATACTAAAACTGACACTATAACTGAAATTCAATTCCATCGAGAAGTAAAAAGTGTGTAATGTTTTATTAAACAAAAAAGACAGAACCGACAAATCTATCTTTATTGAACACATGGATGGGAAAATCATTTTTATTGGTGAAACATTTTATGAGACAGTTTTTATAGCTTTGGCTGAGTAAGAACTGTGGCTAAATTATGTACGTAACATTCATATCTTGCAGATAAGAGTGGGACCTGCTGCATTGGACCAACGCCACAAGAAACTTACTGAATCATTCTGTTTCTATAATTCTGTAAAAAAAAATATATATATATATATATAGAGAGAGAGAAAGAGAGAGAGATTTGAGATCCTTCTTACATATTTTTAATTATCCTTAATTTCATGCATATATTGCATACATAACTCATATGTAGTATGATGTATCATAAACTGCAAACATTTTTTTATTTAAAGTATCACTGAATAAACATAATAATACAAATAATTCTCCTGTCACCCAATTGTATAAAACCAACCTTTTTCAATAAAATAATAGCTGGCTTGTACTTAAGGAGTGTGAGGCTGATTTATGAAGATACTATAAAGAAAGTTTGTTTGAAGATTGTGCATTTAGGGCAAATTGTGACATTTTGTGGCCTTTCCTTCCAGAATGTCGTAATATTTCGCCTTACAGCAGAACACCTGAAATAAAGTTAACTTTTCTACTTAAACTGTTATATTAATTTGCTATTTGCCAGGCCAATACAAAGCAATATATGTTGGAAGGGTTTCATTCAAGACAAAAGTTATATTCACACAAATAGATCAAGTCTACAAACAGAGTTGAGTAGCGTAAACAGATAACAGTGATAATAATCTACAATTACTGTGAATAAGCACAATTTGTGTCAAAGCAAATTTCTAAGTGTTTGACTTTGACCAATGTAAGAAGGAATTTTTTTCCCTTCCATTTATCTTTAATGATGATCTATATTTTAGATTGTGGGTGGGCACATGGACAGGAAGTTCATCACTCATACACAAGTGTATCACACGACAAGCACATCGAAATGGATTTAAAATGGGTTTCAAATCATCTTTTAATTTTGACTTTAATTTATCTCCCGCATACAGGTAAAAGACTTCAGTTATGTTTGTTTTGCTCTTTTGTTTAAAGCAAAGTAATAATATAGTCTATGTCTCAGTTGTGCCTTATACTGTCTAAGAAATATAAACTGACTAAATCAAAGATCTCAGCGATGGACTAAATGAATGCATCTTAGATATGGTGGTGTTTTTTGTGATATCTTTTAAAATGATTGTGACTTATGAACTAATTATTTGAAAGGAACATTCTGCTGTTAGTTACACAAAACAACGATGCCAGTGATGGGCTTAATAAATGCAGTAACACTTTACAATAAGGTCTCATTTGTTAACATGAATTAATGCATTACGAACTAAATATGAGCAATATATTTGTAAAGCTTTTATTAACGTTTATCAATGTCAGTTAATAAAATACAGTTGGACATTGTTTGTTCATGTTTCTTCACAGTGCATGTAAACTAATGTAAACTTTTGATTTAAAAAAAATGTAGAAATTAGCATTAAGATGAATAAATGCTGTAAAAAATGCTATGTTAATTGTTATTTCATGTTAACTTATGCTAACAAATGAAACTTTATTGTAAAATGTTACCAATGGATCTTATATGTGGTTGTAGACTTTCTGTGATGTCTTTCACAATAATTTTGATGTATGTGCTGTATATTTGAAAGGGAACATTCTGCTATTGTTCACACTGAAATATGTTTTAATCCACAGATGCAGATTCTATCAGAGCAGTTAAAGGAGCGACTGTCCATCTTCCCTGCCACTCACTATCTGATGAAAGTGTACAACTTTCTGTAAAGTGGATAAATAGAGACACTAAAAAAACTATTTGTCAATGGATTTTTAATAAAATGACTGAATCTTCCACCGGACAATGCATTCCTCATGTTACACTCAACAGAACGTCACTAAGAATAGAAAATGTTCAGTTCAGTGACTCTGGTATTTACAGCTGTAAAACAACAATATTCATTCCACCACCGTCATTGGAACACATCTCAGATCTGACACTCCATGTTGAAGGTGATTGTGCCTTTCATAAATTATTTATGTATTTGTTTATTTGAAATGTCTGCTGTTGCACAATGGTATAAATATTCTTTATTTGTAATATAAAAAGTAAAAAAAAATCAACCAACCATAAACATCAAACCAATAAATGTTAACCAAATAAATGTCAATCAAGTCATGGTATGTTCATATTGATGTTGCTCATCTTCATCCACTCCATTACATCCAGGCCTGTCCCTGCAGAAACAGAACAGCAGTAATGAGAGCTGTATTCTTCTGCTCTGCTCTCTGGAGGCTCTGAACCCTGAGCTGGTGAACTTCACCTGGATTCGAGAGGGTCAAGGGTCACTTTATTCATCCACATCGTATGACATGAACAGTTCGCTGCATCTGTGTAAACCTGACTGGAGTGATGGAGACACGATCATCTGCCGTGCCGACTACTCAAACACCCAAACCCAAACACATATAATACTCACTTCAGAGGATGGATCTGACAAAGGTGGGTCATTTAAACTACCTATCACTTTAACCAGGACAAACTTGTACAATGTACAAGTTCAGCAAAGCTGTTCCACTGCCTTTATCTCTCAAAAGTAAATATAACAAATACATAAATCAACCATTCCATCAGGCTAACCTGAGATTCATCCTTTTTTTCAGAATCCAGACAGGACTTTCCAGCTGTTAGTGTGGCCTTTTTCATCATCTTCATCGTTGCCATCATCTTCATCTGGATCATGTTCAAATGCAAGACCTCCACTGATATCTGCTCACGACACTATAATAATAATTATATTATATAATGTACATAAATTGTGGTTTTAAATCTAGAAAAAAAAGTGATTCCTTTGGAATATCTAATACAGCGTTCAATTAATTTGATTTGAATGTGAATTATAGTTCACAGACCACTGCAAGTTCTTGCAAACAAGCTAAATTATTGTGTCTAAAAGACTTGTCATCCTGCAGAGCTTCTGCCGTGGACCCTCGACAGGAGAGCATCAGAAGACTGGAGACACTACCACACATTCCTAAATGATGGTTTACCAATGATACTTTTCTTATGATTCTTTAAACTATGCTTTCCAAAAAAATGTCTGCTTTGTTTTCCAGATAATTAACAAGAGATGATTTTCATTCAAATAAAATAGCAACTACGTATATTCCAACTTCTGTTTTATGTAATGAGTACCACTTATAAATAAATAAATATCTAATATGCAAAGATTTTTTTTTGTCCACTGATTGTGTGAAACCAAACATTTTAAATATAAAAAGTTGTCGTATGACTTGATGGTATAAATATGGAGTCAATGAGGGTTGTCCTGGCTCACTTAAATATGGTAGATAGTTCACTTAAAAATTAAATTCAGTCACACTTTTCTCACACCAATTCTCACTATTAACTAACTATTTACTACAACTTTTGCCTGAATAAACCCCTATTTACTGCTTATTAATAGTTAGTAAGGTAGTTGTTAGTTAAGGTATTGGGTAGGATTAAGCGATATAGAATATGGTCATGCAGAATAAGGCATAATATGTTGTTTATAAGTACTAATAAACAGCCAATATCCTAGTATGCATGCAATATCCTATTAAGCACTATTAATAGTGAAAATTGGACCCTAAACTAAACTGTTACCACAAATTCTCACATACACCCTCAAGTAGTTCCGTATGCGTTTCTTTCTTCTGTGGAACATAAAAGAAGCAACGACCCTGATGTCAGTGCAAAACTGTATATGACTTTCTTTTTTCTCTATTACACATAAAACTAAATATTTTGAGAAATTAGAATTTTTTCAGGGTCAAAGGTCACCAAAAAACAGTTAGAGCAATGTTAAAACACATTTTGTCCTAACTTATTGCTCATATATAGGCTATATTTGAAGTGTTATTGTAGATTATAATACTTTATTGCTGTGAACCATCTTGACAAAATTTAACATTATTAAATCTACTATGTGATTTACATGATTTGTACAACCAATTTTTTGTGGTCAAGTGTTTGCGGGAGTCATTTTTAAGGGCTGTCAAGTTCAGTTGCACGTTGCTTGGTTTGTTATAAATAACCTTTGTTCCTCTGCATACTAAACTAAAATGACCCTACTATCACACCCACATTCACAAGAAGTTGTTCCACGACTGAAACTGATGCCCTCTTCAAAACATTAAGTGCATGACACATCTGTCTGTGCTAGTAGGAGGTGAACACTGAGTATTCAGAGCATGTTGTGAAATGTTGTGGTCTCCCTTTCCAGTGTGCTGTGGCATCTTTTGGATAGTTTTACATGGAAAGCAGAACCACAGAAAAGGAAAGAGAAAAACTGACTGCAAAGTAATTGTAACAAACCATGTATGAAAGTAAAATGACTGTTTTTTAAAATGTTACCTCTTTATTTTCATATTCTCTAAGCCATCAAACACACAACAACAAAGTCATTGAGTCAGAAAGATTTCATTCAAGATAATACAAGCTCTATTTACAGAAATAGATCGGGTTTTAAAAACACAGTCCTTTTCAGAATGGTGTAAAACAATGATGTGATGGTATTATCCATTTAAATTAGCACAATTTGTGTTAAAGTGAATCTCTGAGGGCCTGACCACTAGAGAAGGATTGATTTTGTTGTTTTACTTGTGTTCTAGATGTGGGTGGGCGCATGGACAGGAAGTTCATCACTCAGAATGTGTGAGTGCAGAAGTGTATCACACGACAAGCACATCGGCATGGATTTAAAATGGGTTTCAAATCATCTTTTAATTTTCACTTTAATTTATCTCCCGCATACAGGTAAAAGACTTCAGTTATGTTTGTTTTGCTCTTTTGTTTAAAGCAAAGTAATAATATAGTCTATGTCTCAGTTGTGACTTATACTGTCTAAGAAATATAAATTGACTAAATCAAAGATCTCAGTGATGGACTAAATGAATGCATCTTAGATATGGTGGTGTTTTTTGTGATATCTTTTAAAATGATTGTGACTTATGAACTAATTATTTGAAAGGAACATTCTGCTGTTAGTTACACAAAACAACGATGCCAGTGATGGGCTTAATAAATGCACTTTACAATAAGGTCTCATTTGTTAACATGAATTAATGCATAACATGAACTAACTATGAGCAATGTATTTTTACAGCTTTTATTAAGGTTTATTAATGTCAGTTAATAAAATACAGTTGGACATTGTTTGTTCATGTTACTTCACAGTGCATTAATTAATGTAAACTTTTGATTTCAAAAAAATGTGTACATGTAGAAATTACCATTAAGATGAATAAATGCTGTAAAAAATGCTGTGTTAATTGTTATTTCATGTTAACTTATGTTAACAAATGAAACTTTATTGTAAAATGTTACCAATGGATCTTATATGTGGTTGTAGACTTTCTGTGATGTCTTTCACAATAATTTTGATGTATGTGCTGTATATTTGAAAGGGAACATTCTGCTATTGTTCACACTGAAATATGTTTTAATCCACAGATGCAGATTCTATCAGAGCAGTTAAAGGAGCGACTGTCCATCTTCCCTGCCACTCACTATCTGATGACAGTGAACAAGTTTCTGTAGAGTGGATACATAGAGCAACTAACAAAACTATTTGTCAATGGACTTTTAATAATAAAATGACTGAATCTTCCACCGGACAATGCATTCCTCATGTTACACTCAACAGAACGTCACTAAGAATAGAAAATGTTCAGATCAGTGACTCTGGTATTTACAGCTGTAAAACAACAAGATTAATTCCACCACCGACATTGGAACACATCTCAGATCTGACACTCCATGTTGAAGGTGATTGTGCCTTTCATAAATTATTTATAAATTTGTTTATTTGAAATGTCTGCTGTTGCACAATGGTATAAATATTTATTTATAATATAAAAAATGTCAACCAAGTGAAATAAATATCAACCAACCATAAACGTCAAACCAATAAATGTTAACCAAATAAATGTCAATCAAGTCATGCTATGTTCATATTGATGTTGCTCATCTTCATCCACTCCATTACATCCAGGCCTGTCCCTGCAGAAACAGAACAGCAGTAATGAGAGCTGTATTCTTCTGCTCTGCTCTCTGGAGGCTCTGAACCCTGAGCTGGTGAACTTCACCTGGATTCGAGAGGGTCAAGGGTCACTTTATCGATCCACATCGTATGACATGAACAGTTCGCTGCATCTGTGTAAACCTGACTGGAGTGATGGAGACACGATCATCTGCCGTGCCGACTACTCAAACACCCAAACCCAAACACATATAATACTCACTTCAGAGGATGGATCTCACAAAGGTAGTTCATTTAAACTACCTATCACTTTAACCAGGACAAACTTGTACAATGTTTCATTTAATAAATCAAGTCAAGTCAGCAAATTTCCACCAAACTTATCGTTTTCAGCCAAACTGCTAGTGGAAACAATGATAAAGCCACATATAAATAAATAATTGTTTTTTTCTGCTTTACAAAGATAAAGATCATATAGGAGAAAAAAAGGTTACGCTTTTTAAGGTGTCCATGTTACAGCGTAATTATAAATATAAGTACTGAGTAATAATAATTAACTACATGTTCTTACTATATGGTTAGGATTATGGTTATTAGGTTTAGGGTTAGTTCCATGTAATTAAGCAGTTTATAGTAGTTACTATAGTAATTACAGTAAATGGAACGTGACAATGTAAGATAAAGTCTTACCAAAAAAAAAAAAAGATTTTCTTCCTCAGTATTTTTGTCTTGTTTTCCTTTTAACCATCTAAGCATTCTTAAATCAAAATATATTTATTGAGAAGAAAAATGACAAGATAAGTATTATCATCTGAAAAACATTTATACAAATTAATTGACTTTATGCTTAAAACAAGAAAAAGATCTGCCAATAAGGTAAGCAAAATAAATTTGTTTTTCATTTAAATTAAGTTTATTTTTCTGACCCCATCACTGCCAGATATTTTTCTTTCTTTAAGCATGAAGTCACTTAATTTCTATAATGTTTTTCAGAAATCAAGACTTAATATCTGAATTTATTTTGCTTCTCAAGTAATTGAATCTTGATTTAAGAATGTTATTTGTAAAGGAAAACAAGACACAAATATTGAGAAATATTTCTTTCCGTGTGTGTGTGTGTGTGTGTGTGTGTGTGTGTGTGTGTGTGTGTGTGTGTGTGTGTGTGTGTGTGTGTGTGTGTGTGTGTGTATGTGTAAATTAATATTTATTAATTTGTGTGTAAAAATAAAAATTAATAAAAACTATATAGGCATATTTAATAAATATATAAAAATTACAAAACACAACAAAACTGTTAAAAGGAAAATGGAAAAATATAAAAAGTAATGAAAAGTTAGTAGCGTATGCCGTGTGGATGATGTCCAGTGTTGCTATCTGAGCAGAAATACATAATCATGTTTGTCTTGGTCCCCTCAAAGTTGCGTTGGATTTTCTCCTCAGCGTAGAGGTTAAGAGGTCAATCTATCACTGTTTTCCAAGTTCGTAGAGTTAGTTTCTGGAGTAAATATATAGTCTATAATCTGTGTGTTTACACAGCCTTTTTAGAAATGGCGGGTGCTGGTGTTTCGCGTGTGTCCGGCCAATCAGCATACACAAACGTCACAGATTGCTGGTTTAGACCCTACTCTGAAGTAGGAGTAAAATTAGTTCCTCCGAAAGAGTTCCTAGAAATAAAATAGTTCCTTTTGCCAATTTTCCTTAAATAGCCTACCTAGATAATTCAATAGGCTTACCAAATGGTGGTGTCTGTCATTATAATTTTGGTCCCCTATTGAGGGGTTCACAAATGTGGGACCAGAATTTGTGTTTGAATGTGTTCTTGATAACTGTAGAAGAGAATACTTATTTACATACAGGAGGTGGTTTGATTGGAGGATCTGGGGGAGGGCACAGCTTTAAGGGGCACACAATATTTCTCATATTCTAGAACTTTTTGGGGCTTTGTGGCTGGGAGAATGAGACTATATTATCAGGTGCACTGAGACATTTTCAATGATACCAAACACGTATAGATACTTATAGTACACACTTAACATTGCATAGGTTTTCAGTGAGTTTTAGGTTAGGAGGAGAAGAGGGGGACAGGGGGAGATGAGGAGGCTGTAAAAGTGAGGTGTGAGCTGCATTGTGTGTGTGGTGCGTCTCGGATGTTGCTGTTACATATGTGAGAGAGAGTTCAAATGTTTATTCTCAGGAGAGTTTTCTCGAGGGGTAGTCCAGACTTATTGGCATCCGCCTTACAAATGTAACTCTACACCCTTGCCTCATTTAGTATACGCAGTTCTATGAATACGCAAATTAGCCCCGCCTCCACTCACTCACACCAGCTCAGAGATCCACACATTGACGTGATTGGTTACAAGGTCATTTTTTGACTAGAAACACCAGCGATTTCAAATCGTGTTTTTGAGACTGTCTTTGGTTCACTGCGGTTTAAAGGAGAAAATACTCAGCGATGGTGTTGACATGAATTTGCACATGGTTTGTTTTAAAGCATAAAACACCACATAAACAACATTAGAAGGTTGATTTTCACCACAGGGGGACTTTAAAAACGCAAATGCACACGTCAATTCCAGCTCTAAATAAGTTTTATGTCAAATGGCATGGAGAGACATTATGATGGTTTCTAGCAACCTGACTGGTAAAATATGAGGAGAGATTGTTGCTGTTTTCTTGTTGTCTGTGTCAAAAATTAATCAGCCTGATGTGTATGATCTGATCTTACGCTGTTTGTGACCATGACAGCTCTGGACAATAGGCAGACGATCGTCTTATACAGTGTTTCTGCAGGCCTCGTCCCCTGCATCATCCTCTGCATCATCCCCATTGTTGTTGTTTGCAAACGTGAGTATGATTATGTCTAACTTTTTAACAATTAATACAACTCAGAATACTTTGATTTATAGAAACCATTGACTCCCACGGGGAAAATAATTTTTAGTAACAACGACTTTAATGAAAATAAGGAAATAAAGAATCTTACTTTATTCATGTTACACAATAATGAATGTTAAGAAATAGTTCAGCAGTTAAAAAAGAAGGCAAGAATATGACGTAAATAATGACTACCTTCCTCCCTCTGTTCAAACACCTCTCTATCTCTGTACATCAGTATCCTTCCTATGTCTATTTCTGCTTTCTGTCACCATGACATCAAAATCTCAAGGACAGCATTTTTATATTCTCAGAACATCTGAATTTTTTTTTTTTTTTAAGGGAATGAACGTGTCTGTTTGTAGCATATTATGAACTAAAAACAGCTAAAAATAAAAGGTAAGATGGTTCGCTGGTCCTTGCTGGTTTAATCTAGTCTAGCTGGTCTCCCAGTCTGACCAGCTTGACAAAACCCCAGCAGGCCAACTGAACAGCTTGACTAGACCAGTTTAACTCAGCTAAGAACAACAAAAGAGCTCATTTTGGACCTTATTTTGAGCAAGGAAGAGAAAAAGACTAAGTTACCACAGTTTAACAAAACAAACAATAGTAGCTTATCTATAGTAGTTACATCGGAAAGTAACTAAAGATGTTTTGAGGTTGTTGTATTCGTCTACTGATGGATTAATAGTCCTCATGGATAACTAAAACTTGATTTAAATTCAGCCTGACCTCACCAGTACATTGTACTGCAACATTTTTTTAGAGACATCCACTAGATGGCGATAAACTGCGTTAAATAAGTCAAAAAGATTAAAGTTCAAAAGATTTTTTATAGTTGTACTGTTAAAACAATAATTTTAGTAGATCGAGTTTATTACCAAAATTACCATAACGGTTTATATTACACAAACCTCTGTTATAAATTATTTAGGCCTAAACTGTTGAAAGGAACTATATGTTAATTGAATTTTTATATGTTTTTCTATGTCTGTTTGATTGTGCAGGCAGAAAACGAGACGAAAACGGATCTACAGTGTTCAGCAATAAAGTCTATGAGAACTACAGTTTCGCCACGGCCCGCCAGAACACACAGGCCATTGATAAACCTCAGCCAGAAGAGTGTATTTATGAGAACTAACTGCAGCTGCTCTAACTGCGGTTTGGAGAAGGGGTTTTAACCGTACGTTCACACCGCCGCCGACTTGAGTGGCAAAGAAGCTCTGGACGCCCTGTCAAGGACACTTGTCAAAAAGTACGGGGAAGCTTGTTGACGCTTTGGTCGCTCTGACGTAGCAGGGAGAAGAGAAGTTTCACAACATGAAATGTCACATGAGATTGGTGTTTTTGCATTCCACTTCACTGCTTTTCTATTTAACTATGTAAACACGCGCTAGACTGTGTGCTCGAGCTTTGTGTATTTTGCCGCGTCTCGCGCATGTCACAGCGTTTTAAAAACGCGTCATTCAAGTTAAAATAAGTTCAACTTTAAGAACAAAAATGTAAACTATCCCAGCTATTTTATCCCATGCCTCGTTCTTTTGTAACTGGTCCCTTTAAGCAAACAACGTCATATCATAAATGATAGGAAACCCAGCAACAGCGATTATTAGCTTCTCCTCCATTTTATCTGAACTAATGTTTTGGTAGGAACGAAAGTTTACATCGTGTGTTTCTCCGGAATCAGACAGCGCGGAGGACGTCTATATTCCGATTGGTTGCTGGCTTTTGCCGCTGCTTGCCGCTGAACCGCGTCATGGCTCATTACCATAAATTTGAGCTACTTTCAACTTTCTGATTGACACTCAAAACGCCCAAAACGCGACGCCGATGGATTTGACGCTCCTTGCAGCTGAGAGAAGCCAGCTTCCATTAAAAATTAATGACTTCCGGTAGCTTTGGAAGCTCAAGTCGGCGGCGGTGTGAACATGCATGGCATCTGACCAGAGGAACATATCGCTGTGCTCAGTGACACATCCGGTCTTCATTGGCATGTGCCACTGACATTGTAGCAAAAAACTGACACCGATTGGCTTTTACGATACCGTATTCAACTAAAAACCTAAAACTTTTTATGCGTTTTGGGTGCGTAAACGAGTTTCAAAGTGTACGTTTTTGAAAACGGTCTAGTTTTTGTTGCTTACATGAAGAGCTTCCATTTAAACAACAAAAATGCGTATCTCTGAAGACGATGACCGTATGACATGCCTATTTCGTCTGGCAGCACAATACAGGGTTTTTTAGGCGCTTTTGTGGGTACGTGTGAATGGGGATCGTATAGACAATGCTGAAAAATCCAAGGAAAAAATTCTCAGTTTTAAGCATATGGTTGTCGTGTAAACGTACCCTGAGTCGCGGAACATGTCGCCGTATGTTGAACACCTCCAGTGGTGACTGATGAGTCACTCCAGTGGTGACTGATGAGTTGACTGATGAGTTGACTGATGAGGATATTTTAAAATAAATGTCAATTAAACGCATTAAAGTCGGTAATATTTTTTCAAACATGTTGTCAGTTTGTGTCACATCTAAATTTGAGTTGCATCTGCCATTGAATGTTTTGTAATACCAGTGCTATTGTAGGCTATGTTATTTGCACGCAAAGTCGCAAACTTACTTATCCAAAAAGGATTACATTCCAGATACTAGCAATCTTCTTTATTTATACAATACAAAAAAAATTGCTCAGTGCATTTTAAAAACTCAACAACCGTTTCGGTCACGCAGGAACTTCCTCAGTGTAGCTTAATATTTAGAAAATCATTTTATAGAATTTTATAATAAATAAAATCCATTTTTGCTGTGCTAATTAACTCCGCAATGTAATACTATATATGTTTCACAGCAGCGTATTCATTAATATTAATTAAATATCGTTCTGCAGTTAAGTGCCTATGTTACATAATCTACATTATACTCCGGCAGGTGTCACTACTGGAGGTGCTACAACATAATGAGACATGTCAGTTTTAGTGGCACATGTCTCTATCCAATGGCACATGCCAGTGAAGACCGGGTGTGTCACTAAGCATAGACATGTGCCATTGGTTTCTGTGCGTCCCATGCCATGTTACTAAATGTTAAAACCGCTAGGTACTGGTGATTTGTTTAAAGGGCACCTATTATGCCCCTTTTTACAAGATGTAATATTGGTCTCGGGTGTCTCCAGAATGTATTTGTGAAGTTTCAGCACAAAATACCCCACAGTTAATTTATTATAACCATTTGAAAATGTCATTTTTGGGGTCTGTTTTAAAAAGAGCTGTTTTGGTGTGTACCACCTTAAATGTAAATGAGCTGCATATCCCCGCCCTGCCTTTGGATGAAGGCGTAATTTGCATACCTATGGCAATAAACAGTCGGTAGAAGCAGAATGGCTGAGAGTTAGACCCGCATGTTTTGTATGGCATTCAGTAGTACATGTTTGAACCGGAATCAGACCCAGATTATGTGATTTTTCTCGAAATCGAGTTTAAATATTATTATTTTTTAGATGACTTAAACAAGTGACATAAATTAATGAATGAATATGAATGAATAATTCAAGACAAGAAAATTCTGATTTCATGATCAATATACATGCCAACAACTGCTGCTGTGTCTGCCAGCGTTTAAGTCATGCGCATAATCTAGTCACCTCGCGAGTGCATAGACAATTCGTGCGCAACTGCGCATAGTCACGGTATCGGTTTAAGTTGGAGAAAATAGCCGCAGGGGAACTTAACCTTCTAGGTGTAAGGTTAGCAGTTTGAATAAATAATAAACATGGCAGTTTGAACACTTCTCCACTTTATTATACCACACATCAGATCACTAACTCCAAAAACCCGCGACACTCCAGTACCAAGTGCGCACGACCAATTCCTATTTACGGCAAGCCCCGAGGGGAAAAATAGATTGCATACACACATACAACGAGCGCCAGTACAACACCGGTATTATAGTAACAGACTTTGTTGGATTCTGTCATGTACAATCCAACAAAGTCTGTTACAATAATAATGATAAAAAAGATTTTGAGGACAGTTACACTGTATTGAGACAGTAGAGAAATAATAATAATATTGTCATTGTTGAACCCTTGTTCTTATTATGTTTCTGATTTCTCAGTTTTGTCATTATTTTTTGCAAATAATTTATTTTATATACTTTTTGAGACAGTTTGTTTTAAGAAGTTTCAAAGAGTTAGTAAAAGAGTAAAGTAAAAGTTTCAACTTTTTTATTTAAGTAGGCATCTATTTTTTATTTAGTATTTATTTTGTATTAATACATAACCTCACTGTATTCATTTATTATGTATCATTATTGCGTGAAATTTGTGTCAATAATTGTCAAGCACAGGTGACTTCGCGTAGTGGGAGGGGCCCCCAAATCAAATTCTGCTTAGGGCCCCCAAAAGGGTCGGGCCGGCTCTGGGTATTTGGACTAATTATTGTACTATTTAATTTCTTGTAAATAAATAACACATCATAAAAGTCTTTTTGTAGCCTGTACTGTCAAACCAAACTTTGCAGAAAATAATCTCACATTTATTCATTATCTATCACACTACTATCGCTCCTATTCTCTGATAAAATTTGGGTTGCAATGAAAAATTATCACTCAATTATGGTCATAGTTTAAGCAAAAGTATCTTCAGCTCTTAGTAAATGTCAGTAGTTTATTTAGTAAAAATGTAAACTTTCCTCTTTTAGCACAGGGTGCTTTATAGATCTAAATTTCCAAGTTCTATGAGTGTTTGTGGTTGACAAGTAGATATGATTTTACTGTCACATTGCACATGAATAAAACATTAAAATAATATTAAACATTAAAGGGGTCATATTGTTTATGTTTCATAGGGTGAACTTATAATGTTAGTATGATTTTTACATCAAAAATTGTCATAATTTAGAAATAAAAGGCATTTTTCCTAGCCTGATTTGAGCCCTCTGATTTGAACCTCTGTTTTAAGGGGCGTGTCTGCTGTGAGACTTCACTGCTGTGATTGGCCAATATTTTTGCATATGAAATAGCCAAGTATAACATCTGGAACTCTCTCAAAAACTTTTAGCACTTTGTTTAGTATTACAGCTCTCATGGTTAACTAACCATGAAAAGTGTTGATTATAACATTATATTTAGATCTAGCACATATTTAGATTGTGGCATGTTGCAGTGATGATCATTGTATCCGATCACAGACATGTTGAACACATGAATGCAGTGATCTCGTCATTGCAACTCGATTATTGCACACTTACGAATGTTTTCATCATAAATAACAGTGCAAACACAATGTAAATATGAGATTCGTTGACTATAATAGGAATTATGGGGAGAGTCCAGAGTCACTGAAAAAACTTGCAGTTTGATTGACAGCTCCAGCATGTACTGCTTGATTGACAGCTCCAGCGATTGTAAAGGAGAGTTCTCTGATCATTTTGTGGCATTAGGCTACTGTTGAGTCCATATATCGTAAAAGTTTGTTTGGAAATTGACCAAATAATCCACACAGACATGTACTGAATACAAATAAAAAATTTGGTGGGCGGGACTAAACAGGTGATGTAAGAAGTAGGCGTTGATCATCTTCTGCGGAGGCGCTATTACGTAATAAAGTGGCACATTCCATGACCTGTCATTTTGAGAGATTGGTTTCAATATAAGTTGTTTTTAGACTAATGAGAAAGTTTCGAGTTCTGAAACTTACAGGATGTTTTTTTATAGTACAATGGAATCTTATATGTCAATTTTGATTTCTCCCCAAACACGTGTATGTGGGGCACACATGGGTTAGACATGGGCTACATGGGTACAGAGTGGGCATGGGCTCAAAATGGGTATCTTCCCTGGGGCCAACTTGGGTCAACTAAGTAGGTCCAACATGGGCAAACCCAGTGGGCTCCCCATATGGGACCTAGTTGGTTCACTAATGGGAAATTGAGTACATGGGTTGAAAATGGGCTACAAGGGGACTAATTCAGTTTACCAAGACAAGTGCAAACAGTCAATCCCAAAAATTGATTACACTGGTAGATACAAATATGCACCTTTGAAATATTTTTTATTGTTATTTTGACACTTTAACATGTGACTTTAATCTATTAAAAATCTATAAATGCCAACACAATTGCAATTGTACCCAATTTTTGCAATTTAAAAGGACCAAGAGCCTGCGGATAAAGAGAAAAAGGGCTAAAAAAAGACTCGAAAAGGGCTAAAAAAAGACTCGAAAGTGTACAAAACTTTTGCAGGATGGATCTCACGAGATTTCATTCAGCAATTCCCTTCCCCCACTCCACGCCCTGGACCGCGCGGGCGCCATGGCACTCTCACTCATTCTGCTGTAATTTTCGGGAGAAGATTCTTGCTGTCAGTGTATTCAAGGTAAGAACTACAATAATTTAAAAACTGAAATGTTAATTAAAATACATTGTTTTCACTACATTTTGAGTTCCCTCAGATCACGCCATTTCCCTTATTTCTGGCGCTCTGCACGCTATTATTAGTAGCATTCTTAGTTTCTTATAATTGTTAAAGGGTAACTCTCCCAAAATGCAACCTAGGGCCTTTTTGTGAATCTACCCGTGGCAAACTTTCGTTTAAAGGGTAACTAAACCCCTGGTCAAAGCCTGACTCCACCCACTGTCTGGCAATATTTGAAAAATGCTGGAAAAGTGGGCAGAGCCCAGCGGAGATAGAGGCGATGAACCGAGGGCGGGGCTGAGCGGGGCGGGCGTGCACCTGAGACCCGCAGTGACAGCTGCTGTCAAACTAGCTAAAATGGAGTGACGCAAGTAGCTTTGCAACCTCTATGTTTGCAACAGAGCAGTCATTTGAAGTCTAGAACTTTTCTCCCCCGCCTTCACCTGAAGTGGAGGAGGGTGAATTGTCTGTGGACACCAGCTCAAACTGCGGCCTTCACTCCCGCATCGCGATCGGCATCCGATTATTCTTATATTCAGTCATTTTGAGGTAATTTTTTCCAGGATTATTATTACTATTACGTTCATTATATTTTACTGCTATGTGAAAAAAATAATCAGCAAATCGCGCCGGTGCGTTTGTCGACACCAGAGGATTAACTTTAGCCTAATAAGAAGGAACATAAATTGTGATTAAAAATATATGCCCACTCACATCATGACGCCGCTGCAGTGGTGGAGTTCATGCAGGTATGAAGGGCAGCGTTTGGCAGCGCGAGCTGTGGGGAGAAGCCCATTTCCACCTCTATTGCGTTGGAGAAGCAATCCCACGTAAAATGCAGGTTGCAGACTGGAGCGATAGACGAGATTAACTACCTAGGCTACACGAAATAATCTAAATAACTATATAAATGCTATGCTAACTATATGCTAATATATCTATCCGTTTTCAATACTCGTAATTCCAACTCCTGACCCACTACAGTAGTTTTGACGGAACAAGATGCTTTTATACCAGGGGCTGCCAAGGGCCAGGTGAGCTCGCACCAAGGGCGTGACAGAGTGACGTCAGCGAGTATTCTACGTCAGAGAGTACCCCTACTGCAGGAGCTTTACGTTTAACCTGAAGAGGGCAGCACTCAGACGTTTTTACATCATATATTTGAAAAGTAAAACACTTTATACCCAAATGTCAAAAAATGTACTCGAATCAATGAACAGAATTTATGAAGCTCCATTCTTACAGATAAGTAATCAAAAAAAGTAGTTTTAGTGTTAAGTTACTCTTTAAAAGCATAATTAGGATGGAAACGCTAGTTTTAAGATTGACCGTATTTTAAAGTCCCTGTTAAGTCAAAATTAAGTATGTGTTCTGAGTTTATCATATCACAGAAAAATCTGTTATTAGCCGACCAGCCAAATTTGAATGATAAAAAAGCCGGCAAGTACATAAAATAAGCTATTCAAATCTTGAAAAAATGAGCAGTAGTCTCTGCTCTCAAACGCTGGGGGCGTGTCCACTGGCTACGCTGAAACCACGCCCACTCGCGGTAACGCTGCCGTTGCCACCATAGTTGCCACACTCAACTGTCACCCGCTACAGCCGGAATGGATGCTCCTAGCAGCTTATTAGGTTCATTAACGTTAAAACATAAGCACACAACTTACAGTCATTGGTGGGCACGCACTGCCGATGATGGCACCAGTTGTCGGCGCGACGGGAGGATGAAGGACGAGGCGGGAGATAGTCGGTTCGGCCCCATTCACCAGTAACAGCGGATTATCAGTGAATCCCAGTTGTCTCCGACGAAAGTTTATAAAACTATCCCGTGTAAAATAATCACTACAGAGGCGGGTTTTTGGTGGTGATCCTCAGTTCTCCATCAAGGTGACTCTTCACAAAATTAATCCACCTCTTCTTGATGTGATCGTTTTTAGGAAATTTAAATGAGGACACCGATCTGTTTTGTACATGATCGCATAGTAACGAAACTGTACGCTGTAGTAACTATAATAGTACTGACAGTAACTCGCGATTGAGCGGCAAACTGATGCGAATGTGCTCTATTTAGTTAGTGGAGTGGCCAGCCTCAGTGGCTCTTCCTGTATATTCACCGAGCAGTCTGTGTGCCTCTGGTTTGATTTGATCATCAAAATATCTATCCTTGTACCTTGTTTTGAGAAAGAAAAAATAACCATCATTGCTAATTTTCAATTATATTAGCCTAAAATTATACTATACTATTTAATTTAATAGTTTCACACATTACAACACATTTCACATATTACAACACACTCACACTCAAAGTCTTTTTTTTGTTTGTTTTAACTTGACATTTACAATACCATAAGTATATGTAACCCTGCCTGTAAAGCCAGCTAAAGTAATTAATTCACTGTTTAGTACATAAAATCATCCTATATAATATATTAAAAACATTCTGTGAAAATATAACCTCGATATCTTTAATACTGAATAAGTAAGACCATTTCAAAGATTAAAATCATAGGGAAATGTATTTAAAAAATGAAACTTTAATGCTCGTTATCTCATGCGATATCATTAGATTGAGATTTTAGCCAGGATTTCACTGACAGGGTCACATACTATGAAATATATCATATGGGTCATTATACGAAAACGTGCCATTTTATGTCCCTCGGGGGAAAAAAAGCTCTGTAAATCTTAATAAACCATAAAACAAATAAAATATTTTATAATTTAGTTTCCATAATATGTCTCATAATATAAGAATAAATTAATTTCAGTTTTTTTTTTTTTTTAAAGGATTTTAATCACATTTTTGTGCAAAGCATCTTGCAGAAATGTTGAAAATGGCCTGTCCCTCAGTATGATTTTTCTACTTCTACTTGCTATCGAGGCTAAAAAAGTCAAACTATCATAAAAAAACATATACTTGTATAAAGCCTTAAGTGTAAGTTCATTAGTCATGAATGGATTTTATTCTTAATATGTGTCAAATTTTGAAAAAAAAACACAATTTAGTCAGGTCCCTAGTTTCTCGTCAACCCTGTTACTTTTTATGAAAACCCCTCTTTAAAGATAATGGACTGTTCCAAAAGTTGCATCAGTTCCAGGAAGTGACATCATCTGCCTTTCATGAAGTTGATGGTAGAAGACAAGTAAGTGTTTTCTTCTTTTAATGAATTTTCTTTGAGTTTATGTAATGTCTGAAAGACGGGGACAGGCTCATTGTGTCAGCCCTGTTACTAGAAAAGCATATGTTAAAAAGTTATTTGTAAATATTTAAAAATGTACATATATAACAACATTTAAGCCTCTCATTAAGGCACATAATGTGGTGTCATTACCTATACCTCATGGCTAGTAATGGCCGCCAATAACATTTTTCGTCAGCCCTGTTACCGTCAACCCTGTTACTATTCCAGGGTAACAGGGTTGACAAAAGTATATGCTTTTGTGTGTCTTACCTATATTGTATACCCAAGAAGGGTTAAATCAAGGGCAACTGGACTTGGTACTTCCATATTTGAAGATATTTTTCCTCTCATCCAAGGGGTTTCTTCAGTTCTAAATAACTGATGGGGAGTGCCAGGTATTTAACCTCTGTGGGGTTGTCACCCCTGAGCCAACCCTTCTTGGATAACTATGACCTGGATGACTGAGAATTTTCACAGACATACTTTTCTTACTACTAGTATTTACATAATATACATGTTTTTACAGTTTTCATCCCTAAAAATAATGTTTTTTATTTATTCTACTGATAGGTAGGCTAAAATGTGTTGAGGTTACTGATCTATACTGATACACACAAGTGCATCGGGTTTTATAAATGTGCTTTATAAACCAAAAGTCATTATTATTTTTATTATGAGAAGTCAATAAATGAACAAGGTTGCTGTTTAGTGTTTTATGTACTTGTATTTGATTTGATTTTGTTAGGATGCCTCTTTCTGCAGCTGAGAAACAGCGCAGATACAGACAACGTAGAGATGCTGATCCTGAGAGACGAGAAGCATATTTAAGAAAAGAGAGGGCAAAATGGAGAAAGGACAGAGACACAGGGAAAAAGCGGTCAGTTAGTGAACTAAATGACAGAGAAAGGAGAGCAAAGCGGCGGAACTGGAGAGCAGCACAAGTGAGAAGCAGAACAGCCAAAGCAGCAAGTGCAGCAATCGTAGATCAGTGCATGACGCCACCTCTAAGTCCAGAACCAAGTGTAGAGCCAGCACCAGGGCCCTCAAGGTTAGAGTTAGAGTAAATAGAAGTTATGGTTTCTGTTCAATGTTTCAGTTTTGTAAATTTCGATTTAAGGTCTGTGTGTGTCTGTGTGTGTCTGTGTGTGCATGCATGTTCATGTACATGGATCTCCCTATTTATTTATGATAATTTGATTGTCAGTACAAGTATTTCATTAATCAGTGCTTCATTGTGTTGCAGGCAACGTGATCAGGGGCGTTTAAGGTCAAAGAAGGAGAGAAAGAGGCTCCACCATGACCTGGGAAAATTGAGGCAAAGCCTGGAAAAAGAAAAACAAAAAACAAATAAGTACAAAAAAAGATACTTCCGCCTAAAGAATAAAACAGCCTCCCCTTCTTCTAAAGTCAAACATCAATTGAGCACCGCAGCTGCACAGTCACAAGCTCGAAAAACCCTCAAATTTCATTCTGCACTATTGAGGGACATAAAAAGCAAATATACAACTTCATATGATGAACGAGAGAGGCAGATTATCTCCAAATTGGTATCTGGGCAGATTGTGAAAAAGTACCGCATGCAGAAATATGGACAGAGTGCCATTGGTCTTCCAAGAAGAAGGTGGAAGAGTTTAGATGGAAATGCACTTTCTTTCTCTCGTAAAGAAAAGCTCCGCATTCCAACACATATAAAATCAAGTATCAGAGGCTTCTATGACCGGGATGATGTCAGTCGGGTCACCACTGGGAGAAAACAGACAATAACGCGAAACAAAGTAAAAAAACAAAAGAGATTTCTTGTTGATTCACTGTTAAACCTTCACAGAAAGTTTCAGTCTGAAAATGCAAACAGAGCTTTGTCCTACACTCTATTTTGCAGACTTCGTCCCTTCTGGGTTGTACATCCAACCATTCAAGACAGAGATACTTGCATGTGCAAAATCCACGAGAACCTCGGCTTTGTGGTTGACAGGTTGAAGCAACTAAATTTGCTTCCCAACTCGAACCTTGAGAAGCTAATAGAGGAGGTATCTTGCAGCACCAGCAGTAAGGAGTGCATGTATGGAGAGTGTCCCAAATGCAAACTGAAAAGCTTCCCACTGGATACTGTTACCAATGCATCAATGCGTATAACATACACACAGTGGGTGCTGGAGGAGAAAGAGAAGAACAGAATGCCACAAGAAAATGAGGCTGTGTCATTCAAAGTGACAGCAAAAAAACAAATCGAAAGCTCTTTAGAGGAGCTCATTGAGCATTTCACGTGCCTGCTGCATAAGTTCAAGAAGCATGTGTTCAACATCAAGCAGCAGTTCTCATTCTCCAGAGAACTAAAGAGAAGTCTGTCCTCACATGAATGCATTATACATGTGGACTTCTCGGAAAACTACTCGTGCAAATACAGTGCTGAGATCCAGGCTGTACATTTCGGTGCCTCACACCAACAGGCAACAATGCACACAGGTGTGTTATATGTTGGTGACAATGCTAGCCCTCTCTGCTTCTGCACCATCTCTCAATCCAAGCAAAAAGGTCCACCAGCAATCTGGCAACATCTTGAACCAGTACTGGACTACATACAAGCCCATCATCCATCTGTGTCTGTGGTCCACTTCTTCAGTGATGGCCCTTGTACTCAATACAGGCAGAAAGGTAATTTCTTCCTGTTCAGTACTGAGTTGAGCAAGAAGGGCTTTGAGAGTGGCACCTGGAATTTCTTTGAAGCGAGCCACGGCAAGGGTGCTCCTGATGGTGTTGGGGGAGTGTTAAAAAGACTGGCAGATCAGCTTGTGAGTCAAGGGCGTGACATCCCTGATGCCATCACACTCTACCGAGCGCTACTGACCACTGGCACCACAGTGAAGCTCTTTTATGTGGAAACCGAGAATATTGTGGATGCATACCGTAACATTCCAGCAAACATCCCATCGGTCCCTGGTACAATGCGAATACACCAAGTGGTCACCAACAGAAAAGGCCACTTGATCTCCAGGGACGTCAGCTGTCTGTGTGCTACACTGAATAACCTGTCCTGCACATGTTTCAATACTCACCACTTCACCTTCCCTCCACTGTCAGCTACCTCAAGCACACCAGTCAGACCTGAACCAATCCAGTCAGAGGAGCACCTGACAGAAGAACTTCAGGGATCCCAGGAGATCGACTGGAATGACGACCAGATTATCGGAAAATGGTGTGTCCTGACATATGACAAGGAGATCTACCCAGGAATCATTGTGGCAAAAGATGAAGGATATGCCCAAGTGAAGTGCATGCACTGTGTTGGCCCGAATAGATATTTCTGGCCAGCCCGTGAGGACAGCATCTGGTACATACTAGATGACATTTTAAGAATGATTCCTGCTCCTCTTAATGTGACAGCACGGCACGTAGAAATACGGAAAGACATCTGGTCAAAACTTGTTGGGTAGGCAGACAGGAATGTTACATTAAATGATCATTAGTGGCTTTTGTTTATTCTGTTAAGGCCAAACATGTTCAACAGTTAGCTTTTCCTTTACCCAGTCCTTTGGCTCCGGTCCTGAGCGCCAGTACTTAAAAGTTGTTGTGGACGTAGTTGAGGACTAACGACTGTCTGCTGGGTGGGAATGGTTAATAAAAAAAAATTGCTGTATCACCATTCACCTGAAATGTCGATATGTGTCTAATCTTTAAACCCAATTTATATAGACATAAGATTTTTCGCCAGTTTACTTCCTCCATGTTACAACACACTCACCAAATGCCTATATAATCATTATATGATCTGCATTTTGTTTTTTATACTTTTTTTATAGTGGCCTTTAGTAAGTGATCGTTAGTGGTTTTTGCTTATTCTGTTAAGGCCAAACATGTTCAATTGATCATTTAATTGCAATGTAATTTTGGTGTTTTAATAAAACAATTGGTTTACATTTACATCCGCAGAATCATCATCATTTTTCATAAAATGTCTCTAAAATAAATATCTAAAATATCTCAATAGAGCTGTCTCCAAAATAGGCTGATTAGTCATGTTGAATTAAAGGTTTATGAATGTCCAATTAAGACTCCATTACACCCATAACTGTAACTCAAACAAGCAGTATAACCAATACGGTAACTGTTGTCAACCCTGTTACTGATGTGTCAACCCTGTTACTTGTATAATATTCTAATATCATTTAAAAAATAAAAATAAAAATGTAATCAACTAATTGTATATGTTTAGTAAGAGAGGCTAATAATCCACTCAAAGTTGAATTGAGGTGTTTTATTTTTGTTTCCATACATTTTTCTTATAACAGAAGATGCTGGGAGAGTGTCATTTGCAAATTAACGTATTCATCCACTAAAAAAAATAAAACTTTCAAGATTCTCAATTCACAAACACTCTTAATGTAACAAGGAGGGGTTTATCTTTCACCGTATATCAGATTTGTTCTATATATGTATTTAAAACCTTTTCAAAAAGTAATTACTATGTCTGTAACAGGGTTGACAAAACACACACATTTACGTTGGTTATATGAAAAAAAATAAAAAAATAAGATAGCCTGAGATGGCACGGCACATTTTCCTGAGAGGTAAGGATCTACTTCATCCAAAAAGGGGCTTAAAGATTTTCAAAACAGTACTTTGAAAATCAAACATTAAAAGTGGGAAATGGCACGTTTTCGTATAATGACCCATATACATTATATATCTACACAATTAATAAAGGCTTACCTAGGATCAAGGACCGTAGCCACAACATAAACAGGTTCACTGTCAATGTTGGAGAACCTTCTTACTACAGCTTCGAGAAGTGTTTGTTTCGATGTTTTTACTCCATGGTCCGAGACGGACTCTCTCTCAAGTAGACGCTTCATGGCACTGATAGATGGGATGACGTCAGCCACAGATGATTTTAATGAGCTAATCTCTTTGGTCAACTCTTCAAAAGGTGCAAGAATGGAAACCATATTTTCAATTAATTTCCACTGCGTTGCATTGAGATTCGGAATGTCATAGTCAGCTGTGTATGCCATTAAAGCATGTTTTTGTTCCAGCAGAGAGTTGAGCATATAGTATGTACTATTCCAGCGTGTGTCGACGTCTTGCTGCAACCTTTAAGGTACCTGGCCGAGTTGTTTTTGAATATCTCCTAAATGCGAGTATGCTTGGGGCGAATGCTTAAAATGCCCAACAATGCGCCGGCTAATCGCCACAGCATCACGGATAGCCCGCTGTGACAGAACTCCCTCGTGAACCACTAAATGGAGAGTATGTGCCATGCACGGCACGCTGCGTAAGTTGCAGTCTCTCATGGCCTTTGCTATATTTCTTGCATTATCGCGTAGTACGACATGCACTTTCTCTTCAGGTAAGTCCCAAGCCTGCAACATGTCTTTGTATTTAGCGACTATAGCCTCAGCAGAGTGTGAGCCAGGAAATTCTTGAGAGTGGAGAATCACTTGCCTTTTTTCAGTCTTCAGTTATCCATTGCGCTGTCAAACTTAGCATGGACATAGGTGATACGCTAGAGCTCCAAATATCAGTTTTTAAACTCACCGCGGTCACATTTTCGTGAAGTAAACTGTTTATGTGGCTGTAGACGATTTGATATAACTCTGGAAGAGCTACATCGGTAAAATATTTGCGCCGTGGCAGTTGATATCGTGGTTCAAGATGTGCAATAAGGCGTTTAAATCCAATGTCTTCTGTGACAGACAACGGCTGGTTGTCAATGCATACAAACTCCATTATTTTTGCGGTTATAGCCTTAGCTTTCTTGCTGTCTGATGTGTAAAGTTCGTGTTTTTTCAGAACGTCTGTAATGGATGGCTGAGTGAGGGTCGCATTACTAGTTACCGTTGCCTTTTTTTGCAGTTGCCAGTTTTTCGTATTCGCCATACGTCTCGCGGTGGCTCGTTCTTAAGTGCCGAATCAGGTTCGTTGTATTAAATGTTTTGGACAATGCTCCTCCACGTGAAATTTCTTTGGAACATATACGGAAAATAGCGAATTTTTCATTTTTTTTCGAAACATCATAGAAAATCCACACCGGTGATGACATAACTGCACACCAAATCTTTTAAAGCCTCACACATCATGTACGTCCTCACGCGTTGACGTCATCAAATCGCGATCGGTTTGTAAGATCGGCCAAGTTAGTGAGTAGGCTACCGATCGAGTCATAAAATGTGATTATCGGCCGATACCGATCTCCGGCCGATCGATCGGAGCATCCCTAATTATATGTTCTGTTGAGAGCCAACCCTTCTTCATCCAGTGGGTAGTAGACTATTACTTTAGATTTGCGCAGTGTAATTCGCTGAATTGAATTTTCTGCTGCCAGCCTCTGTCACGTAGGCCTATTGTGTGAGCTTGTGACTATTGCAAGTGCGCAGCTGAGAAGTCCTGATTATATTGTCTGCAATATTTACTTCTTATTCATTAAATCCAGGCAATTGATTGATTAAAAATTTATTAAAATGCGTAGAAGATAATGTCAGTGACACTTTTGATATATTTATTGATACAAGTTGTTTTATATAACGTGACTAGATTAAAAGACAAAGTCGTTAGTGAAGATTATGCAACAGTATTTAGAATATAATATATTATAACATGCAATGCAAACTAGTTTGGTTACAGCTCAAATGTATCATTCTCATTCTATCATTCCCCCTGCCTCCATTACATATCCTTGTCACACAAGTGTTTGATCACCACATTTGAGTGATCATTGCAAAACGTTTATATATTTATTCTGTTTAAATACTGTGTATTCTATATACAGTACCCATCAAAAGTTTGTACACACCAATAGGAAAGTGTGTCCAAACTTTTGACTGGTACTGTACTATAATACACATAAATAATATTGCTACTGTACACATAAATAATATCGGCCGATATATCGGTATCAGGCTTTTTTTTATCGGTATTGGCATCGGCCCCCAAAAATCCATATAGGTCGGGGTCTATTATCAACACTATCACTCCTTACATGTGTTTTATTTAACTAAATACATCATAATCAGCTAAAAAGCATGAGCAGGTCACTTTACTTCCTGAACAAGTGTGCACCACAGTCTGAGGGCAACCGAACTCAGAGCGCCTCCTCCAGGCAGTCTCTGGTTCGGTACCCTAGTGCGCACCCGGGTCCGCATGACAGACAGCGTTCACATCAGCGATTTTTCATGCAAACAGTGCTCCGCTCCGTTCCAAACTAAACTGCCAGTTTGAAAGCACCCTAGAGTTTTCAAGTAAGCCAACTGAAGTAGCCTATTGTACACGTTAGCGCCTATTTGTTTACGCTAGTAACTGCTAGCTAGGAATTTGCAGACTGTGACTGAGGGGGGGCTTCACACTGGCATTTTAGTTCGGTAACTAACTAACGTTAGCCCAGTGCATAACACCAATCATTAATTACTGAACAGAAATCATGTCAGATGGAGTGTCATACAAGTAGCCGACTGTAAGGTTGAGGATGGCCTTATGCAATATTTACACTGCTCTATTCCAGCAGATAAATGTATAGCCTATGTCTTGACAATGAATTTTATATCTGAAACTATTATTGTATTTCCTGAAAAATGTCAAGTTGTAGATAACTGCTTTGCTGCAAGGGCTCAAATATGGAATTTAATCTCACTCTAATGCTCTTTATGTATTTTTCAGGAGGCGTGAAAAAAGAAGCCCTTAAAAACCAAATTACCAGAAAAGACGCCGAAAAGGCAGTCAAAGTGGCTAATCGGTGCCAGGGACAGGGGAAGTAAGCGTACTGCGAGGGCACATGGTGGAGAGCAAGATGGGTAAAAGTCTTAAGATATGCTTGTTTTTATATGGAAATACAAACTTTAAAAAGACAAGAATGATCGTAGCCCAAAGATATTATATCAGGGGTTTTCAAACTTGTCCTGGGAACCCTCAGCACCCTTTTAGTGTAGTTTAGTGGATTACATGTAATGTTTGTATTTAGGGGTTTACTGTAAAATAAGGTAACCATAACAGACAAATATAGTAGCCCATATATATATACCTGTTGTGGCCCATCATCAACCCATGTGGGCAGACTCCTGTAGGCCCTAAATGGGCGCTACCTAGGTTACCCATATGTGCCCGATATGGAGCCCATCAAGATCCCATCATCAACCCATCTGGGCTAACTCATGTGGGGTCTCCTTGGAAACTGAGGACAAAATTACCTGGGTCCCAGCTGGGTAGCCTCATGACCCCCTTAAAACCTGATGCTGTACTAAATTGTATAAGTTGAAAACACTGGTTAAAATAAAATATATAGGCTATAAATCTCTCTTAGGTTGAAATGGAAACAAACAGTCCTGAATGTAAGATTTGTTTGGTCAGTTTTGTTCTTTTGATTTATTTTGTTTTATTTTTGCATAGTACATAAGCATGTGAGTCAGTCATTGTTATTACAGTTTTTCTCAGTC
Source organism: Siphateles boraxobius (assembly GCF_051911475.1). NCBI lineage: Eukaryota > Metazoa > Chordata > Actinopteri > Cypriniformes > Leuciscidae > Siphateles > Siphateles boraxobius. The sequence goes on from NW_027508866.1 coordinate 10,501,300, forward strand.
GCTTTGGCACATTTTCGAAACACTTTTAACATTCTCTAAACTGTAATTGCAGTTGTTTACTCACAAATGTTTACTCACAAATGTTTATTCACAAATGTTTACTGGAACATCAGAACTCTATTGCATGTCTGCAAAATGTAGTAACTCACCCAAAACATTTAATTCGTGCTTCAAAACCTAGTTACTTTGTCAGTAAATTGGCCAAATGTCATCAAAATATAAAGTGTTTTTTTCATTGTGTGAGTCACACTAAAGTTTAGATGTTTTTTATATATATATATTTTAGATGGAAATATTTGTTATACAAAAATTCATACATTTTTCCACAAAAATAAATTTACAAATACAAATGTATTTAATACAGTACTGCTGTAGCTGCTTCTGTTTAAGGTTGTGACTGGGCAAACTCCATTTATATGATACCAAACTTGATTGTTGATTGTCAAGATTATGATTCCTATTTCATTACAATGGCAGGTAATTTACTGTCACGAACGATGGTGAAAATCCCCTTGTCGGCAGAGATCTCACTCATGAGTACTAGCGTTAGTTTCGGACTTCATTTCCTTACAACCTACATGCAGGGACTTGATTACTGCACCTGATCCTTATCACCAGACTATGTAAATCCTGCTTGTTCAGCCACACATTGCAAAGTCTTGTTTGCTTCGGCTGCATTTCTGAGCGTTATTCTATCATTGTATCTTCTGCCTGTGTTTTGACCCTGCCTTGGATTACCATTTGCGACTCATCTCTGCCTGCCATTCATTTCTGTTTACCTGGACTCTTACTTCTGCCGTTTGCTGCCTGCCCTGACCCACTGCCTGTTATGACCACGTTCGTCCTGTCTTTGATATTGTTGATCACTCTGGTATTTCGACCCACGCATGTTTGTACACTGAGCTTGCTTTATTTAAATAAATCACACATGGATCCTACTCAACCTGAGTCTCTGTTACATTTACCAATTTAACAGACATTACAAACATTCCATGTCAGATATTTATGGAATATACATACATGTTTGACATATTTTTATAACTGAATGGATCATTTTGCATGCAATGGATCATGGCTCACATGATGAAATAATGTTTAGAAGTTGTCAATAGTTTGCCAGTTTCACTGAGAATCAACTCATCAGTTTTGATTTAGTTTTTCAACAACTGTGCATTTAGTTATTGTGAAAATTGTAAACAATTGTACTTCTTTCATTATTCATACAATTTGCTTAAATCAATAAGAAAGTAAAATCTGATGAAACAAGAAACTAATTCTTACGAAATCTGAACTTCTTGTTTTGAGAAAAAAATTCTCATCCGAGAATTGAGCCAAAGCGATTGAGGAAAAACTGTAAATTTCCTCTTTGTAAAATGTGTAATGCACACAGAGAATATGACGGATAATGTGTTTCTGTCAACTTGTCTAGACGGATGTTATTGACCATTGCGCTCACGTCTTTGTTTTTCTGCGTCTTGCTCACGATGTAGCATTCTAAAAATGCGGCGTTGAAGTTGGCAGTTATGAGGGGGGTTAACATTTTTTGATTTAAGGGCATATGAAGGGTAATGCTAATACTAGGGTGGAAATTACCTAGATAAGTCACTTTGGTCCATTTCTGCAAAAGAGTAATAAAGAAGAGAAAATAAAGAGTAATTTTTGAATGCATGCCATTTGCTAAGTGTGAATATTATTTATTTTAGGAGTACATAAGATGACCTCAAAGGTAATAGATTTAGACTAAAAACATCAAACTCAAATTTTAATTTCCTGAGTCTGTAGTGATGGCTTTGACTGTGGTATTATGGGATACATAAACATTTTTAAAATGTTTTATCTATAGTTTCAGCAGTTCAATGACATGAAAAAAAAACAGTTTCAGGTTAGCTTAAACACAAAACAGCCTAAAATAACACTGCATATAAGATCGCTCCATAAATTATCATACGGAATTAGCTTTCAAAGAACTATAAGAGACACCCCTACGATGTGCAGCTGAAACGCGAGCAACTGCAGGCCGTTGAGGTTACGATAAGTAATCTTAATTTATTTTACATGTACTGCCTTTGCACGTTCAACATTGACCTACATCAACCTTTGATGCATCACCTGCCTCAACATACATTCACTTTAGTATTCACTTTAAGGTATTATTTCTAACGTTTAAGGCATTAAATGGTCTTGCACCTCCATAACCGTCTAAATCTACGTTACTTACCACCCTGTTCGGTCCCTTAGATCAGCTGAACTCGGTTTATTGTCCATCCCTCGTTTCCGGTTGTCTACTGTACGTGGAAGGTCATTTAGTGTAAATGCTCCTAAATTATGGAATCCACTACCCTCTTACACTTCGTAATATCTCATCTGTGGCTACATTCAAGACTCAGAGACATTTTGGATAATATGTGTATTTTGGATAATAAACAAAAAATCATTTTCTTGCCTGACAAAAATCATAAATGTGTGTTAACTTTGGAAAGTTACCATGAAGAGTCTTAATTTATGAATTTATATATGTTTCACAATAATGCAATTTAAGAAGTAGTCCGGCAGTTTAAAAATGAACACAAGATACTCTCTATATATAGCCTACATCAGTATTCTTCCTTATGTCTATTTCTGCTTTCCGTCACCATGATGTCAAAATCAAGGAAGGCCTTTTATATTTTCAGAACATGATGTAAAAATTTAAAATAGGAATGAAAATTCGAAACATATGGTGAACTTCCCATTAAAAAAACATCTAAAACCAATAATAAAAAAAAAAGCTAAAACCTATCTAAGTCCAGGTAAAGGAACGTGCTCATAATGTTCTGGCAAGGTTCTTTCAAACTTATGACAAACAAACAAAAAAGTTCAGTAATCTTATTAGAACATTCATTCAAATGTATCTAGTCTTTTTGAATGAATAAAAACACTAATTATAAATTGTTTGTGGACCGATTTTTATAAGGTTTTTTTTTTTTTTTTTTTTACAAGCAAAATTCTCATAAAAGGTGGATTTTCACACTGAGTTTGTTTGCTTCGGTTCGAATCCGAGTGTGTTTATTCCTGGTGCCCCCACAGCATGGGCCTACTTGATTCTATCAAACCCTGGTGCATTTGTGTTCATTTTGCATCATCACTTACGTGGACAGTGTGCATGATAGAAAACACAACGCAGGTCAATTACAATGTCTTTTGCGGAGACATCTGATTGCGAGCCATTAATTTGATGCCCTGATAAATCTGCAAAAGTACACCGCACACTCACTCGTATAGGTAAATCGTCACCATTGTCATTCCTCCACTTCTGTTGAACTAATAACACCTTTATTGGTAGCCTGTAGCCAGAGGTGGAAAGTAACGAAGTACATTTACTCGCGTTATGTAATTGAGTAGTTTTTTTGTGTACTTCTACTTTTTAAAGTAGTTTTTAAAATCTGTACTTTTACTTTTACTTAAGTACGTTTTCTTTGAAGTATTGTACTTCGCTACATTTGAAATCATATCCGTTACTGAGTAAAAAAATAAATAATACATTGGGGGGGGGGGGGGGGGGGGGGGGGGGAATCACACACTCCGGAAACTACTGAATTGATTGAAGGGCGGGAGAACAAACGCGCAAAAAAGGTGACGCCCAGCTGAAGCTGAAAGCTAAGCGCCAAGCGAATTATGGCCATTATGAAAAGTAGAAAAAAAGCGTGGTTGTCCTCGAGGATAGATATCCAATTTGCAAAAAATTTGGACGCAAAGTGGCTGCAAAAAGAGGATATATGACACCATCCCTCCTGCAGATGAAGGTATGTCCCGATTTACGTGATGCAAAGGGAATCCCGGAATCCAGTCATGAAAATGGAATTCACTTAATGCAGATGTCACGTTAACATGTAAAATAATGGATGGATGAATACATGGAAAGTAGAACTGTGCAATAAATCCAATCGCGACATGGTCTGTGAATATTTAAGCTAAGCACAAAAATACTGCAAGTAAATATATAACCCTATTGTTCTGCTGAGCTGCGTTTGTCTACTACATACTGAATTACTCGTGACGTTCATGGTGTTTTCAGCATCTCACAAACAATTTGAGGATACGAATACATGAACATTTCCAGAGCTGCTCTGAGAGAACGCCTAATGAGCATTTTCATAATTTTATTTGAGAAAATCCATTGTCAAATACACTTTTAACAGGTCTTCACAACCCGTCAAAATAAAAGTTCGGTTTTACTAGGAGAAATTATGACAGAAATATATTACTATTGTAGGCATACAGTAGAACGTAGCCTACTTCTCAAAATAATAATAATAACAACAATAATAATACATTTTATTTGAACATTATTTAAAGGAATATTTTTTTTTTGTCCATGGTTTAATTTATTAAATCTGTTTTTGCAGCACTTCCCCAAAAAATAAAAGGACACAAGTTTAAATTTACATTTGATTACCACCGTTTTTGATAATATATTTGGATTAAATCATAAAAAGTAGGGGTGTAACGATACACAAAACTGACGGTTTGGTTTTCCCACGGTTTTGACGTCTCGGTTCGGTTTGGTTTAGAAAGCTAAAAAAAAAAATTAAACAGTGATTTAATGAAAAAATGGTGTCTTTGTCTTTAAATTAATTCAATTACAATTAAACGTTTTGCAAGGATTAAAAATCTGCTAATGCTGTATAGGGAGCCGCACATTACTATAACATTAAAGGTTAACAACAGAGCCTAAATTTAGATGCTATTTATTTTTTAGATATAATAATCAACACCCAACACATTGTATGAAAACATGTAAACTGAACATAAGGCAGTTTTTGCATTAACTTTACTCTAATTTGCTATTGAAATATAATAATTTACACAGTTGCTGTCATTTTCATTAAAGATATTTTAAACGTACTTTAAATAATCAAGATATAATTAACAGGTTAAGTAAAATATAATATATAGGATAATACAGTGCATTTATTTAGTGCAAGAGTTAATTTCTCTAGGAACCAACAAGTTGTGGACACTTAATCACTAGCCTGCTGAGGTAAATATAATGCTAGTGACAAGCTATGCAGTTTTATTGACGTCTTTACGCTGCTGAAACACTGATTGAGCGATTACACGAGTTATGATGCCTTTCAGTAAGTATACTCTATTTTTCAACATACCTTCAGGTGTCCATTCATGTTTATTCTGTAACTGAGGAAGAGATGATCGCGTTTACTCCGCGCTGCCGCTACTGTTACAATCCGTGGTGACAGATAGTTTTAAACTGTGGGTACAGATTGTCAATTTACATCCAAGTTCACAGATTGGTAAACTGTGCCTAGTTTTGTAAAACTGTGCACACGGTAGTTTATTTTTCTTCTCTAATGAAGCTTGGCTGTCCATCTAGTGAAAAAGGTTGGTACTGCGGCCAAATAAAATCTTACTGAAAGCTCATTTTTTGAGATATCGACCTAAAATTTGGAACACAACTTCTTCAGATTTTTGCCTTACATTTTCTGGCAGTTTTAGAGTAAAATATATTTTGTAATATATATATTTTATATAAAATATAAATAATTATGTTTTTACATTGTTCATTTTCATAAACTCAAACTTGTATAACTTTTTTTCTGTTTCACTTTCATAACTTCATAATACTTCACTTCAACATTAATCTGGCAAATGTCTTCTTTAAAACAAGACCAACCATAGGTCTATATTCCAAAGCATTCTTGAATTACAACCATTTAAGTTTGAATAGTGATTTTCATTTCTATGCGAAAAAAGGGGGAGTGACAGTTAAAGGGTTAAACAATATTAAACAATTATATCTATATCTATAATATCTAAAATATAATTTATATATAAAAACTCTCCTACAGTCCAGTCACCATCGGTCGCGACTCGCACGTATTTTCATTTAAACGTCACTCACTGACGTTTTCCTAACCAGAAAAAAAACCGATTGCCCTGCTCTGCCTCTGATTGGCTAGTACTCATTGCCATCTGGGTCAGAGCCAATTAGAAGCAGGATGTGGGTGGGAAAAAACTCTGTGTATAGGGAAAGGGGAGAGACAGAGGGAACAGGCAAGACAAACTCCTACGTTTAAATAACATATAGAAAATATCTGCTTGACAACGAGCTGAGAACAAGCCCAAATAAGCAACTACACTTTAGAAACAAGCCCAAAAAAAACGCGACCCGCGACTACCAATATTTGTAAGCGACTTTACAGAAAAACAAGCCCAAAGTCGCTTATAATAAGCAGACTTGGCAACACTGATTCCAGGTCCAATCAATTAGCCGGGCTGGGCGGGGCCGGGGTAGCTTGCAGGGCGGGGCGTGTTCGGTACGTCATGAGAGTATCGCTATTCGAATCGTGGGTTCTGTATCGCGGTTCTTCGGTTTGGTTCGAATATCGTTACACCCCTAATAAAAAGAAACGTTAATTTTCTGAATAAAATACATTTCATAGGACAATATTATTCTTAAACATTTTAATAAATTATTAATGTTAAAAATAAGTTGTTAATCTAATTCATTATTAATTATCGAATTTAATTGATTAGACATGTTTTATTGAAATTTTAATAAACAAACAAATTATTTCAAGTTTGTTATAATAAAATCATTTGTTCAACCAAAAAAAATCCTGTTTTCATTAATTTAACTGTCATTTTAACTGATGATAATAATAATAATACCTGTAATTTAATAATACAGTTTATTTATTTAACAATTGATTAATACTGTAAACCGTGATATTTTCTGAGACTTTACCATACTGTGAAAATCTTATACCATTACAACCCTACACGGGAGGGTCCCCCACCCCACCCCCGCTGTTAAAAAAGTAACTCAGTAACTTTTACTCGGAGTCAATTTTAAATGAGCTACTTTTTACTTTTACTTGAGTAGATTTTTAGACCGGTACTTTTACTTGTACTTAAGTAAAATTTCATTGAAGTAGTAGTACTTTTACTTGAGTAGAATATTTTATTACTCTTTCCACCTCTGCCTGTAGCATGTGCATGTTATTTTACTTCCTGAAAAAGTGCAGACTCAAGTTCGAGTTGCTTTCACATTCACACAAATCGCGCCACATCTCTATGCAAACAAACTCAAACTACCTACAACAGATAGTCTCATATTTAGTACCCCGGGACGCTATGCATAACAGACCCTCATAACAACTTTCACGTTACAAATTTTTTGTGCGAACCATTCTTTGTTGAAATAAACCGCCATTATAAAAAAACCTTAGTTGCTGCATACATTTGGGAGTTACAACTTAGCAATTGAAATAAACTAACATTACCCACTGGGTTTGTTTGATTGGGCAGGCAGAAAGACAAGAGACGAAAGGGATCTAAATAATCTAAATGGTTCAGTAATGAAGTCTTTGCTAAACCACAGCCATGAGGGGTAAGAACTGCCGCTTACACATAACCTTTAATGCAGAACGTACCCTACTGTTGTTACAAAGGCAATGTGTAGGCTAAAGTGTGTTAAGTGGTTTTAATGAGATACAGCGTGCATGCTTTCTGAATGTAATGGAAATTCTTATTGTATTTTTTATAATGCCTTCATGTTGACATGAAAAAAACGGTAAGCTGATAACGGTAATTTGTTAAACAGTAAGTATTTTTAGAATGACTGTGTTGTCATTGTTTTTAAGCATTGAATAGTGCAAGATTTTCTTTGGTGGAGTTCTTATTTATTTTGATTTATTTTTGTCTCGTACCTAGCATCTTTTTAAAATGTGTGATGAAATATACAAGGAATTTGACGGGATCCAGGTGATATATTGTTGTCAACTGCTGCTAATCTCTGCATTGATTAAAGAGGAAATCCCCATGCCAGCCCAGTTTTAGCATGAGACGCTTGCGCAAAAGACAGAGAGACCGCAGTCAGGAAAGAAGGATGGTGAGTATGTGATTCTAATGAAGATGTGTGAAAATAATTTTAGATCTAAATGAATATAATGCTTTTGCTAAGCTGAAAGAATATTTAATCTTTCTTTTGTTTTTGTTACAACTGGGAAAAAATGCAGCTATCACGATCTGTGAAATAAGTTAACAAATGTCAAAAGTTAATTCTTCTTAAATTTCAGTATCTTAATAAATGTGCTGCTCTGATCTTATCACTTAATTCATAAGATCTTTGTTGATTCATATGACATTTCTGTTTAATGTGTGAACTTTTTTGCAGTGTTTCTCTCTGATCTGTTGTGGGTGGATGCTGCTGTCTTCGGTTTTCGGTAATAGAAATTGCATTAAATATCCTCCAACATGAAGAAATCAAAAGTACTTGAAGTTGAATCTAGCAGAAATGTTGTGCCTCAGCAAATAACACAGGAAGCACCTGCATGGTTGCAAACCATGAGAAATTCAAGTTGTTACTGGTCTTGTTTTTCAGCTTTTGGAAATGCGGCAGCAAATAACACTACAACTTTATTTGTCAATCATGGACAGTCTGCCAAAATTAGCTGCAACTACAGACGAACAAATGACACAGAAATCATGACAGTGAATCTTCAAACATTAAATCATACACTGTGTTCATATTTACATGTGAATTCATGGAAAAAACAAGATTGTAAAGATCCCATCAGATTTATATGGATTAAAGAGACTATGGAAATATCTTTTGAGCTGTTAAATCTCCAAAATCAGGACACCGGCACATACACCTGTACTGTGAAGAGGATTGCAAAACCACCTGAAGAGGACCTGGGAGTAGAAAGAGTTCAAATTATTGGTAAATACTTCTTTGTACTCAGAAAAAAAACAACATTAATAGATATATTGATATATCACTATAATAATGATTTCGTGAATTCCTGCAGTACGTCCCGTCTTGTCTCTGTCCTGTGAGAAGTGGTCTAATGGATCTCCCGTGCTTATGTGCTCTGTGGGATTTTACCATGATTCTCTTGAACAGCTGTGGATCAGAGATGGAGACGTCCTCAACAGCTCACACAAATCATTTAATGGTTCCTCATACCTTGTACTGCCGCCACAAACCTTCAATGACACAATCTACTCTTGCTGGGTAAACCACTCATCATTTAACCTACCACTTGTGGGCAATTTATCAAGCTCTGTCTGCTATGAAAGAGGAGGTAAGTTTTGAGATATTGCACATTTTTTATTTAAATGTTATATTTATGAGGCCTTCACAATTATTCTTTCTTTTAGGTGTGACTGTGAAAGTAGTGTTTATCATCTCTTCGATGTTGGCTGTCTTTTTGATCATTGCATTCATGTTCATTGCAGTCATGTGTAAGCGTTACAGTAAGTCTCACTGTCCATCCTAAAAGTCTCACTTTGTTTAAAGATGTCATTCTGAAACTGGAACTGTGTAAAAAAATGTTTTGCAAACACAAGGCCGCTAAAAGTGTTTCTCTCAGAATATCTTGTTATTAATTATAAGCAAAATCTCATCAGGCATCAAGTGTCATATGTTATCACATTATAAAAAAAGAAGTAACTTCATACCTCAGCAGTCATGAGTAGCAAATATCCCACGCTTTTAGAACCGGTTCTTGGTTTTATTGGTCAACCTTAATAACCTCAGTCGTCTATCTGAATCTGATCAGGCCCACAAATGTACAGTTCTATTTCAAGTAATAGAGTTTTCATTTCCCCTCACATGTGATTTAGACTTTCGTCGCCATGTGCAATGACTGAATAAATGTTTTCATGTTCATCCAGGAAGAGCAAGTTCTCAGTCTGTGCTACCTGTAAGAATGAGTGTCATGCCTGAGCCTTTCCTCCACGATCACCTGCAGTCTGAGATATTGTATTCAACACTGGGTGACCATCATCCAGTTCCATGCAGCCCTGTTGAAGTAAACACTGAATAAAGACATTATATACCACTCTACAGATAAAGCGTTGTGGAATTTTTCGGTTCGCGTACCTACCCAAAGTGATAAGATAAAATAAAAATTCTGCATCAAAATTTATAGACAAGTAGTTTGTTTAGGCATGGTTTGTAAGGAATTACAAACCTGCGCACATATATTCAAACGCACATAACTATAGAACCAATTCTTAATGCGCATGTGAACGCCATCAGCGTCTATCACAGGTTCACGTTTAAAGTCTGTTTAGAGAGAACGGTGTGTCGTCTTAGCGGCCCCTAATTTAATAACAAATGATCATTTAGACGAAAGTGAATCAATCAAAACTAACTTTAGCTGGAAAAAACATTTTTCAAGAGCCACTATAAAACCAAACCAATCTCTGTTACCTTAAATTATATATGTTTATCTCTGTAAAGCTGCTTTGAAACGATCTACATTGTTAAAAGCGCTATATAAATGAGGATGACTTGACTTGACTTGATACAATGACAGATCTCTGTGTATTCACTACCCTAGTACAATTATACAACAGGTAGTTCTGGTCTTCCAATTTGATTGACCGAGTAGCGTTCCAAAAGTGCATTAGTGGAGGAGATTTGTTCAGCAGGTTACATCAATACGCCAGGCAACAATTGATTGTTATATTAAACAAGTTGTCATTATAATGCGTTCAATTGATCATGCATTCAGTTCATTTGTTTAGAAACACGGAATCATTCTGGAATTAAACAAGAGTCTTTAAATCATTCACTCAACCAAGTGATTAAAAAACTGATTTGTTCAAACACATTTAATTTAGGAACAAAACAAGTGACTCTTTATGGGTGATTCATTGAATCATTAACTCAACCTATTCGTTAAAATAACAATGAATCGTTTAGTTACTTAATATTAACATATTGCTTATTGTGCAAAAACAAACACTCGCAATCATGTCTGTTTGCCTGTATTTATTAGCACAGCTGTGATTATCTGCATCTGCTTCACTACTGCTCTTTTTCTACAGTGTTCTACAGTATTCATTCTGTAGATTTTGGGAAGACTGTGTTGACAAATTTCATGTGATGTTCTACTCGGAGCTGTTCACGTCGACTGAGAATTTTGCATTTGTATGGCAACACTATCAATGCCTAAATGCATCTACAGCAGTCAGGTGGTACAGTGGTCACATTGTACAATAGCGAAAAAAAAATTCATCTTAGAAGTAACTACGAGGACATGAACGTTCCTTACAAATCTCGTTATTATGAAAATGTATGAACGTATCTTGTCCTCAGTCATTTAAAGGTTTTTTTTTCTGTAACCATTCACAAAGTCGACAAGTTTATGATGCGTAATGTTTTTAAATCTGTTCAGATTTTTAAAAGTTGTTTTCCTCACCACGAAATTAAAATCCTTTTTAAATGAATATTTCATTATTAATTATAAATTATTTATCTGTGCACATTATTCTTTTTTCCTAAATCATGTGCCTTCATAATCTTTAATTTGAAATTTTTAAAAAATATTTTCTCTCCTTATACAGGGCAAAACATTTCTTTACAATTGCATGAATTAAAAGATGGCAAGCTTCAACATGGTAAACTAAACACTTAAAATATCACTTAGTGTATAAATAAATACAAAGAAAACTTTTTCAAAGAGCTTCCTATTAATCTTCAACCGAAACCTATATGCAACTTTAAGCAGTAACTAGGTCTGATCACATCATCCACGCACTGACTTCTTATTTCATATCTATTTTCACACGTGACCTAAATGACAGCTTCCCTGCATTTCACGTGTTTACAACCCCGCTGTGGTTAAAATAACTAGACCTCTCCGCCTCTACAGAGCGTGAAGATGCTCTACAAAGGAGGTCTTGGTGCAGACAGTTATGAGGAAATGAGGTCTGCAAGACATTTGGTTTAACATTTAAACACCCTTGTACTTTTAGTCATTGTCAGATAGCATTACTTCTGTCCATTGTAGCTTGGACAATGAGCAATGTCTCTTATATTGGTCCCGTCCAATCAAGCCATAAAAGAAAAGGGAGCATTGTGATTGGCTGCTCCCTGGATGAATACAGATTAACTTTGTAGGTTGTATGTCATAGAATAACTGCTTGAGAATCTCATAGTGCTCTTGATTGTCATGACTTACATTATAGAGTTTTTTATATATATATATAATTAAGCGTCAGTTTATTATTCTTTCAGTCTACAAATTAAGTAGCGATACTCTCAGACAGCCTCTGTCGGATTGGATGAGCTTATTTCTGAGTTGACATAAATTGCATCGCCACCTCAGACCAATGCCACTTCTCCATTTGCACCATCATGAGTTCAGTCAGCGAGTCCCATGCAAAATGCAAAAGAGGATGCAGTTTCTGAAATGTGAAATGGTGAGAATATGGTTTTATCTTATAATACAGGTCCTTCTCAAAGAATTAGCATATTGTGATAAAGTTCATTATTTTCCATAATGTAATGATAAAAATTAAACTTTCATATATTTTAGATTCATTGCACACCAACTGAAATATTTCAGGTCTTTTATTGTTTTAATACTGATGATTTTGGCATACAGCTCATGAAAACCCAAAATTCCTGTCTCAAAAAATTAGCATATGATGAAAAGGGTCTCTAAACAAGCTATTAACCTAATCATCTGAATCAAATAATTAACTCTAAACACCTACAAAAGATTCTTGAGGCTTTTAAAAACTCCCAGCCTCATTACTCAAAACCGCAATCATGGGTAAGACTGCCGACCTGACTGCTGTCCAGAAGGCCATCATTGACACCCTCAAGCACCCATTGACACCCTCTGTAAGACAGAAAGAAATTTCTGAACAAATAGGCTGTTCCCAGAGTGCTGTATCAAGGCACCTCAGTGGGAAGTCTGTGGGAAGGAAAAAGTGTGGCAAAAAAACGCTGCCCAACGAGAAGAGGTGACCGGACCCTGAGGAAGATTGTGGAGAAGGACCGATTCCAGACCTTGGGGGACCTGCGGAAGCAGTGGACTGAGTCTGGAGTAGAAACATCCAGAGCCACCGTGCACAGGCGTGTGCAGGAAATGGGCTACAGGTGCCGCATTCCCCAGGTCAAGCCACTTTTGAACCAGAAACAGCGGCAGAAGCGCCTGACCTGGGCTACAGAGAAGCAGCGCTGGACTGTTGCTCAGTTTTGCATGTCATTCGGAAATCAAGGTGCCAGAGTCTGGAGGAAGACTGGGGAGAAGGAAATGCCAAAATGCCTGAAGTCCAGTGTCAAGTACCTACAGTCAGTGATGGTCTGGGGTGCCATGTCAACTGCTGGTGTTGGTCCACTGTGTTTTATCAAGGGCAGGGTCAATGCAGCTAGCTATCAGGAGATTTTGGAGCACTTCATGCTTCCATCTGCTGAAAAGCTTAATGGTGATGAGGATTTCATTTTTCAGCACGACCTGGCACCTGCTCACAGTGCCAAAACCACTGATAAATGGTTTACTGACCATGGTATTACTGTGCTCAATTGGCCTGCCAACTCTCCTGACCTGAACCCCATAGAGAATCTGTGGGATATTGTGAAGAGAAAGTTGAGAGACGCAAGACCCAACACTCTGGATGAGCTTAAGGCCGCTATCGAAGCATCCTGGGCCTCCATAACACCTCAGCAGTGCCACAGGCTGATTGCCTCCATGCCACGCCGCATTGAAGCAGTCATTTCTGCAAAAGGATTCCCGACCAAGTATTGACTATTGGGTGCATAACTGAACATAATTATTTGAAGGTTGACTTTTTTTTTTGTATTAAAAACACTTCTTTTATTGGTCGGATGAAATATGCTAATTTTTTTAGACAGGAATTTTGGGTTTTCATGAGCTGTATGCCAAAATCATCAGTATTAAAACAATAAAATACCTGAAATATTTCAGTTGGTGTGCAATGAATCTAAAATATATGAAAGTTTAATTTTTATCATTACATTATGGAAAATAATGAACTTTATCACAATATGCTAATTTTTTGAGAAGGACCTGTATATATATATATATATATATATACAAAAAAAATGTTGTAATTTATAAATCAGCTTTTACTTTCTGACGTTTTTCATTTAAATATGATGTAGCCTATGTTTCGGTCAGTTTTGTGAATCATAACTAAACAGTAATTCATGTGATAAGTGATGTATCACTTTGTTGAAAGACTAGCTTCTTATGAATGCTTGAATTTGATTGGTCAGTTGTTGAATTCTATAATAATGCTTTATAATAACTAAAGTTGGGCTTGGCAAGTGGTCTACTTGTGCTAGTTTCATGTATTTTGTACCCTTTCATTTAACAAAGTAGCCTATTTTCAGTTCAAATCAATATTTCATGTTTATTTATTTAACTAAACACCAAAGCATGTACAGTCAGCCGGTCATTATTTCAGAACAAACCAAAACAAAATATCTATTTGATGTATAAATATGTATTTCTCTGTTTGTTCTTAATAGATATCATCAAAGTGTAACTCTGTGACCACATGTGCTCTGATGCTACTGTGCTTATTTTCTGGTGATTATACAATATACTGTTCAAAATGTGTATAAATTCTCTGAATTGAATCCCTACTTTTTAATATAACTTCAAATGTAAAACTGAATTTTCATCTTTTTCAGTAATAGGTGGACATTCAGAATTCAGTGGCACCTCAGTTCAGACTGTTCATCGAGGAAAGTCAGTCAATATCAGTTGTAAATACAAACCATCAAATGACACTGAATGTGTCACAGTGGAACTGAAAACTAATAATAAACTGTGTTCATTAATGAAGAGTAACCATTCATGGATAAATCAATCATGTAAAGAACACATTAGATTTATTCCAAAGACTGAGGAAATGTCATTTGAGGTATCAAATCTGCAGATAAATGATACTGGCACTTACAAATGTGTTGTGATAAGAATCATACCACCTCCGTCTGAGCTTTTGAGTGAAGAAGGAACATTTGTTCAAGTGATTGGTAAGTTTATTATATAGAATCAGAAATCATAGTGACTTGAGTGAATATCATATAACTGGGACACATATCTGCTCCTAATACATGAGCTTTTTACTAACAACTCTTATATTTACTATAGCACATCCCAATGTGTCTGTGTCACATGTAAAAGCATTGGATGGATTTCACACGATTGTTTGCCTCTCGGAGGGGTTTTACCCTTCTGCTCTAAAGCAGGAGTGGATGAGAAATGGAGGATTTCAGAACGTCTCTCTCACATACAACATTAACAAAACCAACCCAGATGGATCATTCACCCTCCATTCATATTTGAATGTATCTGACTGTACAAACTACTCGTGTTGGGTAAATCACTCATCCCTGAGCCAACCAATGATTCTCCATCTGTCTCCTGCTGACTGTTATGAGAACACAGGTATTAAAAAATATATATTTAAAGCACTTGCAATAAGTACCATGTGTCTCATGCAAATATTTGCAGAAATTATTAGACATTTTTATGCATTCATTGTGTTTTGTAATTCTGCTCAATAGTCCTACTCCTCTTTTCATATCATAGGTAGGCATATAAAAACGTGGATGGCTCTGGTGACTTGTGTGCTGCTGATTCTTGCCATACTGATTATCACAGTCGTGTGTGAGCGTTTAAGTAAGTTTAACCATCTCCCGCCCCCCTCCCGTTTTGTTATTTCTCCCGTGAAACTCCCGTAATTTGTATGGCCCAAACGTGTTATATGAATAATCACATCAGTAAGCAAGCATCAATTTGCTCATCTCAAACAAGCTCATCGCTTGTTTGAGATGAGCAAAATCTGCGCAGAACCGATCACCGGTGATCAACGCGAGATGCTTGCCGGTTAGAAATGTGTCCAACTTTTCAAGTGGTCCCCAAGGTGGACGTGTTGGATTCTGCAGTCGAGCGCAGTTGCTCTCCACGCCACCGACTGCGCTGATCAAAAGCATGATGGGAAACGACTTGCTGACGACACAGCTTAATGCTAATTGGTTTAAACAGCCGTGATGTAATTGTTCTCTTTTAAAATGTTTGATTTTTAAACTCTGATATCATTTTGTATGTACAAATTATGATCGAATGTTCCCAAACTTTCTGACAGTGTGATCTCTATATGGGTTATGTGATGTCATTTTATAAAAATATAGGCTATAAACATATTTTTGTATTAAAGTAAAAATAATTGATCAACACGTATTTGGAATGGAATTAAATAACAAGCATTTTGGGTGTCTTGTTCATTATATTTATTTTCATATAAAAGCAACAGAACTTAAATTAAATCCAGTTTATTAGCAACACCATGCACGAGCGTGAATCCCGTGAATCGCTATTTTTTACGCGCCAGTGAGCCTCCGTCTTGCCTTTAATCATCTTATTTTACGTTCAAATGTATGCATTATGAAAAAAGAACCGTTATTATTTCTAAGCAATGCTGTGCTGACTTAACTAGCTAGCTAACGTTAGCGTGTTCTTACCTTGGAGCAAACGTAGGTGTTTTTGCTAATCCTGTCCACATAGTTGTGAATGGGCCCTCACACACTGCTTGATCCACGCCCGGCATTTCTTCCCTTGGGTTTTGGGTTTTGGGTTTCGGGAAGGGAAACAATTCAGAGCCCCAGAATCGAGGTCTGTTTCGACTTAAAGTTGATAGAACACTAACACACGCAATTGACCATTCGCAGGGAGCTTGATTAACAGGCGATCTGACCAATCATAATCCGCAATCCGCCCAATCTGCCATTTTTGTCCAACAAAGCAGTCTGGAGAGTTGTTGTTTCTACATTAAAGGAACACTCCACCGTTTTTTGAAATAGGGCTTATTCACCGTCTCCCCTACATGAAGATAGGTGGACAAAAGCATTTTTTGTCTCAGTGCAGGCATTTTCTTAGTTTGGCAGCGCCGACGCTAGCTTAGCTTAGCATAATGAATGGAATCCTACGTTGTCAGGTAGCATGTAGTGAGTAAAAGTGATAAAAAACAAACAATAATAATAATAATAATAATGTTTAGTTATCACTAATCAGTTCACTAGATTCCATTTAAAATAATATTAATTAAATAAAAATAATTAATTATAAATAAATATGTATATTAAATATAAATATTCACATTTTTATTTTAAATATTATAATGTGGCCTGCGTATTCACAACGAGTACAAATAGCAATTCAGATTAAGACTAGGCGATTTCCTAGGCAGATATTGACTTGGGACTATATTAGGGTGAATCACAGGCGAAGCTCTGCTACTTGGGTGCAGTCATATCACGCAACACCTGAAATCCCCCAGCTTTGGTCAACATACCGGCGTGAATATTAGCTGGCTATTTTTCCCAATCTAGACATAGTGAATGGCAATGGACATGGGGTATTTTGTACGAGATGAAGAGGGTGACTTCTCAGACAGTCAAGATCCAGAACCATACCTCTACGAACCAGAGTTTTCAGAAGAGGAGCTGCGTGCTTTGGGAATAGAATGACAGGAGGGGGAGGTTGCGATCGCTCAACAGACAGAGGACGTGAGGATGAGAGACAATTTTTTCACCGATAACGATAACAGCGAATTTTTTTTCAATCATGCTGTTCATGCTAAACAGGTTGAACTCAACATGAGGTTATAAAAGATGAAGCAATTTGAACCATACTCTAACTTATATACAGCTTCTCAGCATCTATCTTACAACTGAATAAAGACACAGATTCACGTAAGGAAGAGTAATAAAAGACAACTTACATGTGCACTTTTTTCTGCCTGTACTTTGAAAATGGATGAGACGGCCGTATCCTCCAGACGTAGGCTACCTTCTTTCTGGTCCTATATAACGTTAGCATTTTTCCAACATAGTCCTCCGGTGCAAAATGGCCTTCGCAAACACGATACTGGCTAATTTTGCAGTGAGGTGTTGAAGTACAGATATCCAGCTAGCCATCGATTTCTCACTTCCACTTTCAGTGGAATTCTGTAAAACATTACATTCGTGTATGTCCTTTGCTCGTTCTCACAACCTTTTGCTATGCAGGTAACTTAATTACCATGTTTGCTGTAACTTCTCAAACTGAACATAATCCAAAAGCAAAGATACTCGGTGCAGGTCAGGTCAAGCCGGTATGTTGACAGAAGTTGGGGGATTTCAGGTGTTGCGTGATATGACTGCACCCAAGTAGCAGTGCTTCGCCTGTGATTCACCCTAATATAGTCCCAAGTCAATATCTGCCTAGGAAATCGTCTAGTCTTAATCTGAATTGCTATTTGTACTCGTTGTGAATACGCAGGCCACAAGATGCCTTTGGCTTGCTCAGTTGGGGATATTCAAATTAATTAACCAATCATACCATTGATCAGCTCTACCAAACTTGGATGTCTTTTTTCCAGTAATAAACAAACATTAAGTTGTTTTGATTGATACTGTGAAGCAGCTTTGATACAATCTGTATTGTGAAAAGCGCTATATAAATATATTTGACTTGACTTGACAAGAAGTAATTAGATTTTTTTATTTTAATTTTTTATCACTTTTACTCATGAAATGCTACCTGACAACTTAGGATTCCATTCATTATGCTAAGCTAAGCTAGCGTCGCAGCTGCCAAACTAAGAAAATGCCTGCACTGAGACACAAATGCTTTTGCCCTCCTATCTTAATGTAGGGGAGACGGTGAATAAGCCCTATTTCAAAAAACGGTGGAGTGTTCCTTTAATTTGGAGATTAAATGTGAAATTATTATTATAAAATATATTAAAAATGTTAGGTTGTTTTAATGGCGATTCATCGTGATTAATCACAGAAAAAAAGATTAATCTAGTTAATTTTTTGCAATCAATAAAAATAAATAAAAAAGAAACACGAATAAGTCGTAGCCGTGTTAATTTTTATTTCCATTGAATATTATGTATTTATTTATGTTAATATCTCTGCAATTAATGTGTATTTGGCCTCCCTCTGCCATCCAGCACCCCCCACAATCCCCCCCATGGTTAAAGCATAGACTGTAAAAAAGATGCACAGTATAATTTTAGCGGCATCTAGTGGTGAGGATGGGAATTGCAACCAACAGAAGTTACGGTGACTGACAGGAAAATATGTCGTTGTCTGAGACAGTAGAGAGTAACGTTAAGCAATGAGTTAAGCAATGAGATTTCTTTACAAAGATAAATTAAGAAATTAGGTTTACTTAATTATTTAGTAAAACGTAAAATTATTGTTACTTGTTCATAGTTTTATTTGCTGACTTTAGCTTGCTTTGCACAAAGAACAACATAGAGGGCTCCTGTAGTCGGCGCATTTCAATGATCGTGGTGTGTAGAAATGGCTCATTCTAAAGTAATAAAACATAACGGTTCATTTAGTATATGGTCTTTGTACACCACTGAAAACGTAGTTATGTAGGCTGCTATATGATATTACATTTGTCAACAGATCCTCCTAAATATTACCTTTAAGTAGACCTATAGCCTACTGTTTATATTTGCCTATGTAAAAAAATCTTACAAAACCTCAGTGTAGTTTGGTCTCTAATTCAAACTAACATGCTTGTTCAATTCTGCTAGTTAAGATCTTCCCAATTATGTAAATAACACAAAACTATCTGTTCTGTTGAGTATGATGCTTTTACAACTCACATTTTCAAGTAAACTGTTCGTTTTTCATGCCATGATTCCTAATATGTCAGCAAATTTAAAAGCTGTTGTTAAGAATTGGTCGTATTAAGTAAGATTCTTTAACGACAGCCTTTAATGACACCCCCTCTCTGGCTTGTGATGCACTCATATGGTAGATATTGCAAAGGCAATAAATTGGAATAATCCCCGCCTTCTAAATAATAGAGCCAATTGGCAACGTCATCGTGTCACTGGAGCTGCCAAGCTCTTGTTGCTATACAAACAGATAGTGTAGGCTCGTGAGACGCACAAACTGTAGGCTAAATTGCCAGGCGAGTGAAGTGACATGACATTCTAGCGCAAAATAGGCACTGTTTTTGGAATTAGCACCACAAAATTAATTGGATTTGTGTTGAATATAATGGAGTAATATTCTTTTACAGTAAAATACCCGAGTAATGACAGCAACAGTCGAACATGTTGAAACCAAGGTTCTTTACTCTGACTCAAACTGAAATTACCAAAACATGAACAGCGTATCAGATGCTCTGTTCACTCATGCACATGGTATTATATAAGTAAAATAGGCATGTGCCTCTTAGGACCCTTAAATCACAGCATGAATATCAGAATGGGTCTTGTTTTACATGTTGTGCGTGTCTTCATGAATTCATTTTAAGAAAATGAAAATTTTATGAATATAAACATATTAACAAAATAACAGTGCAAATTGTTTAGGGGTGGGAAGTGATGACTCCTCTTATGCATTGTTTGTCCTTGTCGTCTAATAATAGCAATCAGAACAGATCAAGTCATTATTCTCATCTTCTTCCAGGAAGAGCACGTTCACAGTCTGTGCCTCCTGTAAGAATGAGTGTCACACCTACGCCTGTCCTCCACACTCACCTGCAGTCTGAGATATTTTATTCAACACTCGGTGACCATCATCCAGTTCCTTGCAGCCCTGTCGGAGTCCGCTCATCTCCACAATAAACACTGAACGAAGACATTTTACAATGATTGATAGCCTGATCCATGTCTATATCATTCACTGACCAGACACCAACATGTGCATGTGATTTATATTTATATGATTTTTGACTGTAAATGTGTGCTGCTGACAAAATATGACCACGAGGCCATCAGGTTATTTGCAGCTTCAGCACTAAAAGAACCCAATGAAATGGTTTGTTGAGTGCAGTTTTCTTTCCTGTGTTAATGTAACCAATTTAAATAATTCATTAATAAATTGTTTATTCTTTATTTGTCACGTGTGCTGCTTCTGCACTTTTGCCTTTGACCTACATCCACTTTGCATGTAGACTTTGTGTGGTTAAAATAAGCAGATCGCTTCATCATTTTGTAAGTTCAGCTGCTCAGTCAGATCATGAAGATGATGCTCTAAAAAGAGTCTCGATGGAGACAAATACGAGCGAATAAAGTCTACAGGATATTTGGTTTCACTATTTGAACACTTTTAAGACATTGTCACTGCAACTGCAGGTCATTTTGTTTCCTCTTCAACTAAACCCTGAGTTGTTTTCAGACCCTGGCAACACTTTTATATGGGTGCCATCCAATCAATCAAGGCCTAATTCAGTTGTGATTGGTTTCTCGCTTGATGACAGAATCTAGGAGTGATAGATTTTTTTTAATTACTTTAATTTGTTTCTCTTCCACACATACACTCTAACTGATATACTGTATCTCAGACTGCCTCAGTCGGATTGGTTGAGCTTGTTTCTGACTTGGCAGCACCACTGCAGACCAACTTCTTCATTTGCAACACCATTATTAGTTAGAACAGATACCTGCTAAAAATACAGAAGAGGATGCAATCTCTGAAAAAATGACAAGGTGAGTACATTGGAATTTTTGTAATACATATAACAAGATCAGTATAAACGGACCGGAAATTTTGAGTGCTGGTGAATATGTCAACTTGTATCGACATTTGTTTAAAATGTTGACTTAACTGAAACAATATTCGTTTTGCTCCAAATTGCTATAGGGTATATGTGCGATTTTGCGAGCTATACGGCAAATTCATATGTAGTCTTGCAAATGTATAATTTAGAGGAAAGACAAACTGCTTATTGTGTGGCTCTCTGGCATAAGTCTGATTGGTCAATTGTGTTGTTCTGTCCAAATACTGTAATAACAATAAGGTGTCATTGTTAACATGAACTAACAATTAAAAACAAAACTTACATTTTTAAGACTAAAAGTTGTATCATTTAGTTAATGCACTGAACAATTTATTTTTTAAATATATTTTTTAGTTAAACTTTTTTATAACATTAAAAAAAGGTTTACAAATGCTGTAAAAATATATATTGCTCATTGTTAGTTAATATTAACTAATGCCTTAACTCATGTTTACCAATTAGATGCATTTCTGAAATAATTAACATTGTAAATCAATTTTTATATATTTTGTACATTGACAACTCTACATTTTTGTGTAATATTAAACAGACACTAAATTGCAAAAGAGTAAAGAGTACTAACTGATCTTTTTTTCTTCTGTATTTTGTTCTTGAAAAGTTATTGTTCTTTTGTTCTTATTTTAATGATAACGTGTTTCCATTTAACTCGTCAAAATATTTGAACCAACTTCAATTTTGTTTAGCTGACTGGTTGTGACAGGGGAAGGCGTGTGCCATCTTAGAAAAATGATCTGTCACTACTAGGACATCAACGACCTTTCCTGAAGTCTGTTCAGCATTCCAGAAATCTATGCATACTAGTTCCATAGGTTCAAAGGTGCGAATATGCTCAAGGGGCGCACGAGCATTCGGCTCTAAAGTTTTTCCAACAACACACCTCTGGCAGGTTTTCACATAGAGCTTGATGTCTTTATTCATGCCTGGCCAAAAGAACCTTTCAACTGCAAGGGAGAGAGTTCTTGCACTACCCTGATGTCCAGCTGAGTCATGAACACCACAGAGAACATCACGCTTTAGAGAATCTGGTACAACGTATTGGAAGAGTTTCTTATTCATCAGTCGATCTTTCTTTACTCTGTACAGCACACGATTACGGATCTTTAGCTTCTTCCAGTGCTTCAAAAGGTTTTTCACAGGGCTAGGCTCCTTTGCTTTCTCACTCTTTGAAGGACGTTTATGTCTCAGAACATAGTTGATGACTCTACTGACTATGTTGTCCTGCTCTTGGAGATTTGCAAGTCTGGAAACCGGGATTGCAACAGATGGATCTTCATCAGGGAGCTGGAGTGACTTTGGACTTGACACGGGCAACGGACTAACTCCACCATCGCAGTGAGCACCCAGAAAAGCAGAAAACTTCAGCAGCATTAATAGATCCTGGACATGAGTCATTCACGTCATCCTGCATCTCGTTCTCAGTTTCGTCATCACTGCTAGACTGCACATTCTGACAGTTGTTAGTGACACGAAAGGCATCCTGCACGGTTCCAGTAACAACACCATTTACCTCATCCAAAAGGGAAATGTATGGTTCTTTCAACAGACGATGGCTAACACAAGACTTGACAAAGGGTTCTCTGCTCAAGGCATCTGCAACAATGTTCTTTGTGCCTGGCACATACTTCAGGTCAAAGTCATATGCGGCGAGCTTTGCCACCCATCGCTGTTCACACGCATCCAGTCTGGGTTTGGTTAGAATATAGGTCAAAGGATTATTATCAGACCATGCAGTGAAATGTCTCCCTTTTAGCCAGTGGCTAAACTTCTCACAAACAGCCCACTTTAAAGCCAGGAATTCGAGTCGATGTGCTGGGTAGTTTATCTGAGACTTGGAGAGTGTTTTGCTGGCAAAAGCAACTGGACGTGCAATTTTCTTACCTGGGGGCACCTGAGATAACACGGCTCCTATGCCATCAAATGAAGCATCAACAGAGAGAATAAAAGGATGACTGAAATCTGGGTGTGCTAGAGTTACACTGTGTAGTAGGTCTTGTTTTAGAGTCTCAAGAGCAGTACAACACTCACTAGTCCAATCCTCGGGTGAAAGCTTCACGACACTGAGTGGCTTCCTCATCCGACCACACTTCCTCTGAGTTCTTTTCTGTGACCGATCTGATAGAAGACTGAAAAGAGGTTTTGCCTTAGCAGAACAGTCTATAATGAAATGCTGATAGTATAAAATCATACCCAGGAAAGATCTGATCTTCTTTTGAGAAGGGGTAACGCCATCCACTTCCATGAGGTCGGTAGTCTGGATGTCACTGATCACCTTCACCTTCTCAGGCTCGGTCTGGACACCACTCTTAGTGACAATGTGTCCCAAGAACCTGACAGATCTCCTGAGGAACATACACTTCTTCGGTGCTAGTTTTAAGTTGTGCTTAGACAGGCGTGAGGAAACCAGTCCCAGTCGGTCAAGAGCTACTTGCTCACTTGGAGCAAAAACCATCAGATCGTCCAAGTAGCAGAGAAGGCTAGTGAAATTTTCATCCCCGAAAATGGACATCATCATCCTCATAAAGGTTGCTGGACTGTTGGTCAAACCCTGAGGTAGACGATTGTACTCATGAAGGCCGAACGGAGAGGAAAAGGCTGTGTACTTCTTATGCTCTTCAAACAAAGGTACATTATAAAAGCCAGAAGTCAAGTCCATGGTCGAAAAGAAAACGTTGCCTCCCAAAGCTGCGAGTGCATCCGCTTGATGTGGGAGTGGGTGAGCGTCCTTCACTGTCTTCGCATTCAGCCATCTGAAATCTGTACAAATACGAAGGTCACCATTCTTTTTCCACACTAAAACTAGCGGAGGTGCATATTCACTCTGAGACTTTCTTATAATGCCCTTAACTTCCATCTCATTCAAGGCAGTGCGTAGCTTGTCATACTGACTGGGAGCTACACGACGATAAGGGAGTCGAAACGGCTTCTCGTCCACTAAGTGAATTTTGTGAACAAAGTCAGTGGCTTCTCCGCAATCCATTTTTCCACGTGAAAAGGTTGACTCATACTTCTCAATGAGATTCAAAAGCCGATCCTTCCATTCCTCTGACACTTCACAAGCATCCAGATTCAGATCCTGCAGTCCTAATTTATCCAGCACGTTTCTTCTCTCATCAGTGGTCCGCACATGACTTATAGAACTTGCAGCACACTGAACGTTACTCTGCAGGGACTCAGGTGCAGACAATTCTTCAACAGCAATACAAGTGAAGACATCTACGATCTTCGTGTTTTTTTTAAGAATGATTACTTTGTCTGTAGGGTTCATTATTTTGAATGGCACCCATCTGCTGCCCCACATAGGTGTGATGACTCTCCCTATGATCACATTCCTTGCACGGCATTTAGATAGGGTTGGCTCAACAATGACTGTGCTCCCCACAGAAACAGCTGTAGACTCCGGGAGCTGAGCCCAAGCGAGATGCTCATGGTACGGTTCTAGGGTCATTTTCTCTTTTAACTTAGCTGTCCCCACTCTATCAGGCATGTCTTCACCTTTCCATCGTACGACATTTGAAAGTAGAGAGAGGAATTGGGGACATTCAACGTCATCAGAGTTAACTGGCCCGGACACAAGTCTCCAGTATCCGTCTGTCTCTTTCATTTTCTGAATCAGCCACTTGATAGCATTGCTGCCCAGGATCAAATCGTTGGTTTGGCCTGGAACTACTAAAACTGGGACTACCATCTTGCAGGCATAAACTGAAAGTTCAAGTTCATACATCAATTTTGGGGTAACACGCTGTCCGCCACACCCAATTATGACAACATCACTGGCAGGGAACTTTTGTAAATTTGGCTTGTGCTGTAACAAGAGACATTCAGCAGCTTCACTCATCGTGCATGCCATGGAGCCACTGTCAACCATAGCTTTCAGTTGAAGGTCGCCCCATACTGTTGCTGGAGTGTAAAACAGACTATCAATTCGCTGTACTCTGTGCGTGTTCTGAAAAATTATAGTTTTCCCTGCAGGCTCAACAGAACTAGTAAGACTATAAACTGAGGTTGGGTCATTCATACAACACTGGTTTGGAGGAATTAACTCACAATCCATACTGTCCTCCCTTGAGTGCAGAGCTTCTAGTTTCCCAGCCCCTGAGAAGACGGAGATTTCGTTCTCTCAGGACAGACAAAGCGGGAATGGTCAGGAGAGTGACACTGGAAGCACAGCTTTTTCTCAAGACAATGCGTTAGGCCAGAATGATCAGGGCTCGAACAGACAGTGCATGGGAGTTCATTGAGGCCTTATACTCTAGGTAGACTCACTTTGGGCTTCAAACGTGCACCTGGCTCTTTGCTGGCAGATTCTTTTAACAGGACTTTCTCCAATAAGCTCATGACTCGCTCCAATGCAGACGCTTCCAGAGACCTGGACTGCTGGACATCAGAAGAAGCTGGAAGTGCTGCAGATGACAGTTCCACTTCAGTTCTGTTCACAGGAATTTTAGTGGGTGCTGCTTTTCTTACTGCAGACACAAGACTGGAATCTGAGTGATATTCATTCAAAATATCTTGAACTTCTCGTACAGACCATGCGCCAATTGTTTTAGATCGAAAGGTGATGGCAAGCTCTTTACATGGGCAGTGTCTGATGAACATGCGGGTTACCTCTGTTCCTGGACAATCCAGTACTTTACCCTGTTCTTTCAAACGCTCAGTAGCGATGTCAACTGCACGGTTTAGCCTGATCCAGTACTCGAAGGCATCCTCATCTGGTCTGGGTAAGGTGGTATAAAAGTCAGCCAGTGGGAGAGGAGAGCAAGGAGCAGCTTCAAAGTGTTTCCTGAGAATACTAAAGATTGCATCAGGGTTATGCACAATGTCAATGTCACAGTTTCTTATGCCAAACTTGACCACATCCCTTGCTTTCCCCCTTAGGTGAACCATAATCTCCTCCGCTTGATGCTCTTTTCTCAAATTATTGCGTTTAATATAGTCTCTCATGATATCTATCCACTCATTTAAGTCAACAGCATCAGAAACTTCTCCCCTGAAGCTAGGAGGTTCTCTCACATTTTTGGAAAAGGACAGCTGGCTTCGCATCAGGTCCATCATTTGTGAAGCTGCACCATCTGCAGTTACATTCCTGGTGGAATCATCAACTGAATGTGAGTCAACTTTATGTGTTGGGCTTAGTCTGTTGACTATGCTATCAGCAATTTGCTGACCAACCTGGCTGATTATGTCAGTCATTGCAGTGACTACATTTGGCGGCTGTGCATTAGGGTATGGAGTAGACGAAAACACACCCTGTTGCTGTCTTGAAGCATCTGAATCATAACTCGTAGATGGGCCCTCAAAACCTAATGGATCTGAATGGGGGCTGTGACTATCTACGACTACATGAGCATCACTCTGTACATCAGGCCCACTGAACTGTAATGACTTTGGCACTTTCAATAAACCCCATCCTCTACCTTTACTACCACAGACTGGAGTGTGACAGTTATCAGAACCACTCATGATGAATAACAGTATAGTAAAGAAAATTAATACAATAAATCAAAAACTCAGAATTTGCAGTTCACTGTATAGCAAATTGTCCTTAGCAAATTTTGCAAATTGCTTAAGTGTAGACACAAAATAAAAAAATAAAAAGTGTCTTTTTTTTTTCTTTACAAAAAAAAAAAACAACCCGTTCCTGAGCAAAATTGTGTCCACCTGACTCCAGCAGAAGCTTTAAGATGAACCCTCGGCCGCTTCAGGAGCCATCTTGATTGAAGAAACAACGGGTCACGGCACCAATGTGACTGTGTGTGTTTGTGTGGATGGAATCACACTGAGAGCAGGTGGATGGTCACTCAAGAATATTCTTTACTGAGCCTGGGACAGACAGAACTGGGACAAACACGACCAAAAGCTGGTTAGTGGGCAGTGCATTCACGCATCAATGTTGCTCATAGATCAGCAGGAGAGATGTGAAACTCTGCTGGTGGTGACGTAACTCCGCCCGCAATATCACGCACACAAATGCGAGTGACGCAAGTTTGCCCATTTAAAGCATGAATTTATAAACATTATTTTAAACTCCGTTACATATGTATAAGAATATAGTAAAAGGTATAATATAAAGGGGAAATCTATTATTTAATAATAGAATACGAATTTATGACTGATCACCTAACTCTTGAGGACACGACTTAAAGGATAGGCTCTTTAGTTACCGCGGGATTATTAATATCAAGGATGGGATATTTTATAATTTGGAACGGTATTAATCGTGAAAATCCATCGCAATCTAGCCAGTAGAAGTTTACTCTGCGATAGTTTACTTCTGTTCAAAACTGGGATATCAATATTCCACTTTCTGTTTTCTCTAGATGTCATCAAAGTGTAACTCTGTGACCACATGTGTATGGATGCTTCTGTCTGGTTGGTATTTTAATTTGTATAATATTTAAAATAAAAATGTGAATATTTATATTTAATATAAATGTTTATTTATAATTAATTATTTTAATTTAATTAATATTATTTTAAATGGAATCTAGTGAACTTATTAGTGATAACTAAAACATTATTATTATTATTTTTATTATTATTATTATTACTGCCCTGTCTTTTTCAGTTGTTATAGCTGGACTTTCAGAATTCAGTGGCACCAGTTCAGACTGTTCATCGAGGCAAGTCAGTCAATATCAGTTGTAAATACAAAGCATCAAGTGACACTGAATGTGTCACAGTGGAACTGAAAACTAATAATAAACTGTGTTCATTAATGAAGAGTAACCATTCATGGATAAATAAATCATGTAAAGAACGCATTAGATTTATTCCCAAGACTGAGGAAATGTCATTTGAGGTATCAAATCTGCAGATAAATGATACTGGCACTTACAAATGTGTTGTGATAAGAAACATACCACCTCCGTCTGAGCTTTTGAGTGAAGAAGGAACATTTGTTCAAGTGATTGGTAAGTTTATTATATAGAATAAGAAATCATAGTGACTTGAGTGTATATCATATAACTGGGACACATATCTGCTCCTAATACATGAGCTTTTTACTAACAACTCTTATATTTACTATAGCACATCCCAATGTGTCTGTGTCACATGTAAAAGCATTGGATGGATTTCACACGATTGTTTGCCTCTCGGAGGGGTTTTACCCTTCTGCTCTAAAGCAGGAGTGGATGAGAAATGGAGGATTTCAGAACGTCTCTCTCACATACAACATTAACAAAACCAACCCAGATGGATCATTCACCCTCCATTCATATTTGAATGTATCTGACTGTACAAACTACTCGTGTTGGATAAATCACTCATCCCTGAGCCAACCAATGATTCTCCATCTGTCTCCTGCTGACTGTTATGAGAACACAGAGAGGTTTAGAGGTATTACACATATACATCTTTTTATTCTGTATAGAAACACCAGAATACATAATGACCCTTCAATAATCATATTTTATTGGATAGTTTGGATAGTTTTGTTCATCTCTGCACTGCTGACTCTTGTCTTCCTGATCATCGCAGAAATGTGTGAGTATGTCATTGAGTTTAAAATATAATCTTATCTCTAACACAATGCCTTCCTCGTGTTTTAATCAATATCATCATTGATCAGATTTTTTTGCATCAATAATCTCTTCTAAAGGTTGTCAATGGAAATTCTGTCAACAGCCTGTAGAGGTCAGTGTCTCAACTGAGCTCATCCTGCACTCTGAACTGAAGGCTGAGGTGCTGTATTCAGTTCTGAGTGATCACCATCCAGATAACAGTCACCTCCACAATACTGATTATTCTAGCATTTTATTCCAGTGAGCCATGTATAGTTTATGCAAATACCGTTTGATTTGTGTCATTTATTTGTATTTTTTTTATTTTTAATTCTCAAGAAATATTGGTCAATCTGATTTTATCTTGGGTGGAGCAAGTTTTTAGCCAGTTTAAGCAAGTTCACAGTGAAATCACTCAATTTAACCTGCCACATGTCTGAAAACCCATGAAGCTCCAGAACCACCGTACTTTTTTCCATTTTCTTTTAATTTAATAATACACCCTATACACAAAGCCCTGCATGGTGTTTTTAGTTCTAGTAAATTCCCTGCAATTCAGGTTGCAATATTATTCTGTCCTTGTGATAATGAAGTGTATGAAGTGAGGTGAGAGTAGCTACATCCTGATAGGTATTTCCTGTTGACGTGCCACACAAGTTTAGCACTTTCATTATGACTGCAGTGGATAACCCAATATAGACATTTCCCTTCTGAAAACATGTGCTGCTCATGTTGAAATTAAAGGTAGCAATAGTCGTTCTGAGTGGATATTAGGTCATTTTTTCACAACACAGAGACCCTGTCACAAGTTCACGTCAAGCACCACTTTGCAAACTAGATGGCGCCATTGTCCAATTTATAAAACTGCCCGTTCTCGTTGTCACGTGACAGGACACCAGCCTTTACTTGGTCATTTCTGTTCCCAAAAATATGAAATATAGTATAGGCTACTTATTTTAATGAATTTGATTACTTTGTTCAAATGGTAATAATAAAAAAAAAGTAATAAAAAAAACTTCCACCCTGCATCCATTTACGTTTGCGCTGCTCTTCTTCTCCACACTCTGCCAATCAATGAATCATTCGTTTCGTGAATCAAAAGAATCGACTCATGAATCATTTCCTGTAAGCATGCGCACAGGACAAAGTCACGTCACCCGTATTATTTCGCGCGGAGCAGATCTGTGTGTTGTGCGCCAGGCGGGCAGCAGGAGTTGACCACATGTGGATGAAAGGAAAACACGGTCAGTATATCTGTTTGTAGTGATGTAGCGAACTCGCATAAAAGTAAAATGTTTATAAGATCCAAATATTACATAAAATAATTTGAAATTAATGTTTTTAAAGGAAACTGTCAGAAAAGCCAACTGTAAATGGAATCGAGGCCACGTTAACCTCGGCTAGGCTACAGTTAACGTTAGCTGGATTCAGTTTGTAATAATTATTTCAATACTTATTAAAAATGGAAAAGGACTATAGTTTTAATATGACATTAAAAAAAGATCGCTGCCGTTAGCTCGTGTTACTTATTGAAGTCCAGTTGGGAAACTACCGGCAAAACAAGTTATTCTATTTAGTATTTTAAAATACGTTTATTAAAGACATATAGGAATGTGTGTGTGTATATATATATATATATATATATATATATATATATATATATATATATATATATATATATATATATATTCGAGACAGATTAAGGTATTTATAGTTTATTTTTCTAGAGTCTAGATAATATTTGTTAAATTAAACTAAAACTCGGGAATTTAAAAGTATACAATACTTATGAAAATGTAATGCAATCTAAAAAATAAGACTGAAGTGACGCTATTAATTTCCATAAACGAATGGTCATTTCTGTCATGGTGTTGTTTTTCAAACGGTCGAAGTATTAGCGCGCCATCCTGCTGTTCTGTCCCGCCGTCTGACCGGCTTTGTGTTAATCACTTGCGCTCTCTCTAGGGTTAGTGTTTTTAGACAGCCAACATCTTAGGAGCTTATGTTTCTGGTACATTCTGTACATAATGTTAATGGATTGATGGTTTAGAAAGAAACCTGACCTTACAGTTATTGGAAGTCTTTTTTAAAATCTCTTTATTTATTCATTATCCCCCCCCATCCCCATTATTTTTATGTTATTTATTATTAGTAGTAGTACTAATAATACTAAAGTGTTTTGTTTATTATTTAATCGTTTTATTATTTAATTAATCATTTAATAATAAAAAAAGGATTTCTTATCTATTTGGAGTGCAACCATTTTTCTAGTTCATTTAATAAATACAAAATTACATTCATGTTCCAAAGATGAGGGTCGGTAAGATTTAAAAAAGATGTTTTTGAAAGATATCTGGCTGCATTTTTTTAAAATAAAAAATCTGGTAAAATAGTGTACTTGTCAAATATTATTCCGGTGAATTTTCAGCATCATTACTCATTACATTTTTCAGTGTCACATGATCCTTCAGAAATCATTCTTATCAGCTGATTTGGTGCTCAAGAAACATTTATTATAATCAATGATGAAAATAGTTGTACTGCTTAATATTTTTGTTGAAGTTGTAACACTTTTTTTGGTTTCTTTGATGAAGAACATCATTTATTTGAAGTGGAAATCTTT
Organism: Siphateles boraxobius; assembly: GCF_051911475.1. Lineage (NCBI taxonomy): Eukaryota > Metazoa > Chordata > Actinopteri > Cypriniformes > Leuciscidae > Siphateles > Siphateles boraxobius. The sequence goes on from NW_027508866.1 coordinate 10,532,799, forward strand.
TGTAACCTTAGAAATGTCTTTACTATCCAAATAATGCATCGTTGCTGAATTTAAAAAAAAAAACATTTTTTTATATAAATTATTATTACTATTAATATTTTAATTGTATTATTTTGAACATATTTTTACTGACCCCAAACCTTTAAATGGTTGTGTAATAATTTAATTGTATTATTGCATACATTTATTAATTTCTTTAATTGAAAGTCATGTTTTGATTAATTTATTTTATATTCAAGAAAATGCATTATCACAGGGTGGTGTTGTGCTATTTATGTAATATTTAATCAAGTCTCTGTATTTACATTCACAGAAGTTGGACCTGAATTTCAGATGAACAGCTAACGATGAAGAAAGAAATAGCAGCGGTGGTGTTTTTCTTGAAGCGGTTGATAAAGAAGGCTGAGAAGTTGGAAGCAGACAAGTTGGACCTGTTTGTGGAGCGGTTAACTGTAGCACTACAGGAGAAGTACAAGGGTCATTGGTATCCAGACAACCCTAGCAAGGGCCAAGCATTCAGGTACAGCAGTACTGTGCAGTGACGTCCTAGTTCCCATGTTCTTTAGATTGACATCTAGTCTGAAGTTCAGGATGCACGTGATGCCTCACATGTTAAAATGAGCTATAAATGTATCCTGTGCAGGTGCATCAGAGTGAACCGCTTCCATAAAGAGGATGCTGAATTGCTCCGAGGATGTGTTGAGAGTGGAGTGCAGTATAAAGACCTTGGTCTGCCTAAGGAACTCACGCTTTGGGTCGACCCTGGAGAGGTGTGCTGTAGGTGAGTTTTTCTACTTATTTACAACTGTACTGCATGTTGCTCAACTATGAAAGAAATCTTTACTTCTGAAATGGCTGCAGGTATGGCGAGAGGAATCATGGGTTCACTGTGGCCACCTTCTCAAGTGATGACGATGATGATAAAGAGGATGTGACAAAGAAAGTGACGAGCGCTGTGGAGAGGGTCACGTCGGATTACCACTCCGGATCTTCCTCAGATGAGGACACCACCTGCAGAGAGCTCCACTACAACCCACCGCTCTACAACCACTCTCCATACCAGGTACAATGTCCTCAATGTATTTTTATTGCCTTGATTGCTATAGGCACAGTACTGTTCAACATTTTTGGGTTGGTATGTTTTTTGTTTTTTTTTCTGTTTCTTAAAGAAGTTTGCTTACCAAGTGACATTTATTTGATCAAAACGGAATAATTAAAAATAGTATATATATATATATATATATATATATATATATATATATTTTTTTTTTTTTCTATAATATTTAAAAATGTGATTTATTCCTATGATAGCTAAGCTGATCATTACTCCAGTCTTCATTGTCACATGATCCTTCAGAAATCATTCTAATTAGCTGATTTGGTGCTCATGAACATTTCCTATTATTTTCAGTGTTGAAAACGGTTTTGCTTAATATTTTGGTGGAAACTTTTTTGTGTGTGTCAGGATTCTTCTAAATCGAACGTCCAAAAGAATAGCATTTATTTGAAATTGATAACTCTTGTAACATAAATATCAGCATGAAATTGATATCTTTTGTAAAATAAATATCAGCAATTTAATATATCGTTCAATCCCAAACTTGAACGGTATTGTAGGTTATAGGGCTGTAACGATTCCTCGATTAAAGTCGAGTACTCGATTTAAAAAAATCCTCAATTGCAATTTACCAGTGTCGAGTAACCGGCAAAATACTGGAAGTGGTGCATTCCACAGACAAGAATCCATGAACCCGCATTATTATACCGCTTTCCTAATCTACGCGATCTATTTAAAACCATTTACAATAATAATATAGCACAGTGCTATCATGAGGCTGCGAATCAGTTAAAAAAATAAATGCGCTGTTTTTTTGCCCCACAGAGAAGTACGAACCTTTAATCACACATTTGCGCAGATTGTGTTAAAAGTACCTCAGCTCCGTTCACAGTAAACGCTGCTCCACACATACTCAGGCACAGTCCCAATTCGCATACTATCCGTCCTAAATAGTATTCAAAAATAGAATTAGTACGTCCCAAATCGTAGTATGTTGAAATGAGTGTTCCAAAGATACCCGGATGGTCTACTTTTTCCGGTCAGAATCCGAAGTGCAGATCGATGCGCACTCTGACGGCGAATATTGCCCAGAACCCATCGCGCGTTGGACGAGGATTCGGTTAGAACTACAAACACGAGTGAAAAGTGTAAAAAAAAAACTACAGACATGGAGGACGCGCGAGTCCGGCGGTTATGTAGAGAGGTTTAGATAAAGGGGTTTGAGTGATTAATTCTCAGTATCTAACCTGACGAAAATGTATTTATTCAACGTGTCCTACATTATTTTGCATCTGCAGCAGCATTGTGAACTTTTGTAAAGATACGTTTAGCCATTACCTTTTAAATGCATCATTACATTCAAATTGCAAACACACAAGGAGAGTCTCCGCATGAAAGGCCCACGACTGGCAGATGAACGTGCTCTCTGAAACGGTAGGAAATCAAATTAGATTGAATGGAGGGTTTTAACTGTGACAAGATGATTGACAGGGCAGTTTACGGTGACAGGATGCACGCGACAGAGCTGTCTGTTAAAGATGACATAATAGTATGTCCCAAAGCTTGCCTACTCTTTTGCTACACACTCAAAAGTATGTATTTTTTCTTCACAAAAAGAGTACATACTTTTAGGTCGTAGTATAAGTAGGCGAATTGGGACTGGGCCCTCAGTCTCTGCATGTGCTGGAACGTAAAACCTCTGACGCGCGTTTCATAGTTGCACTGTCATTATTTATATGCGTGTCAGCGTCTCGGGGTTCTCAAACTTTGTCTGCTTATAACGTTCATCTGCTCGCAGTGTGTGCCATTTCACAAGATTCGAAACGCAACTCATTTGTAAATCTACGCCAACACAGGAAAATACATAAATATCTTTCTGAAATATATATGAATTGTTCATCGCGATTTCAAATAAAAATTTAACCCTTGCACTGAGTTTGTTCTTGTTGAAGAAATTACAGCGGCTGTAGCATTTCTATCTTACAGAAGTGACCAAATATTACATTGACATTTGAATTCAATGTCTTTACGTAATGTACATAAGTTATGTTTATATTAGTTTATATAATTAATTTTACATGGTGTATTTAACAGCGTCGTTCAATAAAACCCATATGATTACTTTGATACTTTATTTGAACAAATAAGTATTGCTTGTTATTATATATTTATGTAACACTTTAAATAAGGTTTATTAGTTAACATTAATGTATTAACCAACATGGACTAACAATGAACAATACATTTGTAACTATTTATTAATCTTTGTTAATGTTAGTTTCATTTTTTGTTCATGTAAGTTCACAGTACATTAATGTTAACAAATACAACATTTGATTTTAATAATGTATTATTAAATGTCGAAATTAATATTAACTAAGATTAATAAATGCTATAGAATTATTGTTAATTCTTAGTATACTAACTGAGGTAGTTAACTAATGAACCATATTGTAAAGTGTTACCTATTTGTATTTTTAAGTCATTATAAATACAAATAGGTATTTGTATTTTTAATAGATATTTAAGTTATTTTAAATGCTGTTGTTCACTCAGATAAATTTTTTTACCACAATTTTTTTATCCGATTACTTGATTAATTGATGGAATAATCAGTAGAATACTCGATTTCTAAAATAATCGATAGCTACAGCCCTAGTAGGTTATTAATCATATTTATTTATTTATATGGACTGTCTTCTACAAACCTAAATCCTGAAAAGTTGGGATATTTTTTAAAATGTGATAAAAAACAATAATCTGATTTGTTAATTATCTTTCAACTTTATTTAACTGACAAAAGTTTAAAGAACAGATTTCCAATGTTTTCACTGAACAAAACAACTTCTTTTTTTTGTTAATATAAACAAATTTTGATGGCTGCAACACACTCCAAAAAAATGGTACAGATGCCAAATAAAAGTGAAAAGCTTATAGAATATCCAAGTTAAACTGTTTTTGAAACGTTCATAAGCAGGTGAATTTGTAGAATAGAAGAAATTGAAAATAGAAATTGTAGAATTGTAGTAGTCTTTTGAAGGGAAATTTCACTTTTATCAGTGAAATATAATGCACATGTATGAAACCATTATTTCTATCAATTTCTTGTCAACTCTTTCTTTTGTAAAGCTTGTATATGCCAGTGCCCCAGTATGGAATCCTCTACCAAGAAAGAAATTCGTCCCAGGGAAAGGGCATTACCCTCAGCGGCCACACTACATGATCCGCCCCCCTTGCAGACCCAACCATTCCTTTAAACCGCACAGCTGGGTCCAACAGGGTTACCGCAGCAAGCATGGCTACTGGGGCAGCTCTTCCAACTTTGTACACCAGCTTCAGTGACCACTGTTACTACAGTATGTTAGTTCATTGGTGTCAATGTGAGTGGTGTTCCATTGAAAAGTGTTTTTTGAAGTTACCACTAAGATGACTGACCAAATTTTTTAAAAGTGTATTTTTGTAGTTCTGTCACCGTTTTTTGAATTTGTGACTGGTCTATTTTTTTAAAGAAAGATAACTAACTGTTTGCACTTTAGATTATTTGTAATAGAACATGTATAAGGTAAACTTCGTACATATTGGATTAGGAATATTTCAAGTATTTCAATTTTAATGGTAATGAAATATGTGCTGTATTTATGTTATGTGGGATAATTTGAGAACACTTTAAATCATGTTTTTTTTTGTCATAGTTTCAGTGACCAAATGTTTTATTTATTCACAGTTTGTGTATTATGTATTGCTTAGACCACTTAAATTATGGATAACATTAAAAAAACATTTTCAAGTAATATATAATGATTTTGGTTATTTGGTTTTGGTTATTTGATGTAACTGTTGTTTTTGTAGTTTTGTCAGAACAACACTAGGTGGCAGTACAAAATAGAATTTAACTTCATCTTTAAATAGGGAACAGGCAACAAGGGGCCTATACCATGAAGCCGGTTTAGGTGCCTAGCCAGCTATGTTTCAGTTTAGTTTGCGTCAACCCTGGGTTTTAGGGACCATGAAACTGGTTTGGCTTTTAGCAGTGTATATCGCCATAGTAACTTATGCTCCACGGCTAACCTGGTCCGGGGCAGGTTATGTTCTAGTTAAGAGGTTGCAAACTGAACTTGGACCAATCAGCTGTGAGCAAAGTGACACATGTCGTCTGCGATAAAGTCACTCCACCTGTTTCTACTCCAAATTAAAGGTCACTACATAGCAAATGATTTTTAAAGACAAAATCGTCAGGTTTTTAGTGATGCTTATTTAGAATAATACATTTGTATGATTTAGATATTATTTATGTAATTATTATACCCTTTATCAATCACACATGTACAATTTTAGTTCATCAATTATTATTACGCAGTTTAAATGAATAAATATGTAAAGGTAATATATATACGCTTTAGCTTCAATAGATGAGGCTATAAAATGACTACATGTGAGCTTAAATGTTCAATTCTCTCTATACCTTTATCAGCTGTATAAAATAACTTCACAACTTTTACTTGCACTGATATACAGTAGCGAGACTTTTTCTTTTAGTTGTCCTCTTCCATAGACAGCTGTTTACTTCTTGCTGTGTAAATTTGTTTACATTCTTATTATTTTAATAATTCTATTTAATAAGTGAATTGTGCTGCTTCTCTCGCGAGAAATTAATCTCAGTTTCACTCTTTCTCAACATGTGATTGGCTGTTCACTACTGATGTCACACTTAAACTCCTAAACTCAGGATCAAAGCCTGGGTTGACAGAGAAAGTTGATGATCAGCATCATGGTACCAACAAAGCCTGGTTGGATTGGTTTGGTTTTGTCAACTCTAAACTAATCCTGTAACCCTGAGTTCGTTCAACTACCCTCATGGTACAGGCCTCTGGTCTAGGTGTACAATATCTTTAACTTGTTTTCTAAATAGCACAGAACTGCAGTATTGTTTTATAGTACTTAGTTATTTTAAGCTAATTTTCTCAAGCAGTGCTTCTTTATTTCGTGGTGTATGGAATTTTACATGGACACAAGTAGTAGAAATCTGTTTTTACAACTCAGATCAACAAGTTCACTATGCAGACCACACCTTCCTCTGAGCGGAGCTAACTTAAAAAACTGACAAAAGAGGAAATGGCTTATCATGGCCATCAGCCCCACCATTACACACTCGAAAGGAATTGACCGACAAATTCGTTTTTTCCCCCGCACCCTTGTCTGTTACACATTACAGTTGTGTGCATCCAATATGCACCAGGTGCTTGGGAAAACCGTTTGCCGTCACAGTGCATTGTTCATCAATATTTGTGCTTCATTAGTTATATATTAAATATTGCATTACATGCCTTAATATCATATTCAAGTGTTTTCTAGTGCATCAATACACTTTCTGGAATTATAAAGATTTATAATTGCACATTTTCAATGCAAATTTGTGGTAGATTAATGAACAATTGTGTGATTATATATGTAATGTGCGCATTTTTCAATTAATTGATTCAGTATTTGAACTAATAATATTCTTACACTTGCAAAAACAAATGCACATATTACAAATAATAAAAATATAATCTTGGCAGTCAAGTAAATAAAACATGTTCTCCAACCTAATTTTCTAAAACTAGCGCCACCCGATTCGCAAATGAATCATTCTCTTGAGTCGGCTCTTTTCTATAATTTGGTCAAATCGTTCGGCAAACAGAAACAGCGCCTTTTTAAGTTTGAATGATTCGGACATATCTCTCGTACACTGAATCGTTCGGAGTGGGTTTTCACTCAGCAAAACATGAGATACGTTGAAAACAAAGAACAAAAATAGCGATTTATTTACAAACCTGCAAATGAATCATACTGTTAAATAGCCTGCGATAAAGAATATCTTTCAACACCTGCATTGTAAATGAATCTGTATCAAAACATTATTAAATACACGCAAGCACTTTAGGCTACCGTTCCCCAGTACTAATGAAAAGCTAGAAACGCCCCTGCCTGTAATATACAAATAAAACACAAGAAATAATATCGGAACTGACGTCAATTCACGAGGACGAATGATGTGGCAAAAAATCAAAGGGCGATTCGCAAAGAACTAGTACCCTCAGCCTTTACCCTCAAACGTATCTTGTTAAGTTATCCCATGTTAAGAAAAATACTTATAACACATTCACAATATCCCTACGTGTATCTTACTAACATTTTATTGTCAAATAAACTAAAATCCCTCTTCTCCGCAGTGCTCGTATCCCTCCGCCTCCATTGAGTTCTACGTCTCTTTCCGGTGCGTTTCTCCACCGGACGGGTTCCGCCGCCATTGCAGGTTTCTAGAGTTCCTCTCAGCGGCGGTTGACATTCAGGAGTTGAAGCGCCTCATTTACATTCAACGGGCGATTAGAGAAACCTAACACATTCCCGGTTCATCTGCCCCCCCAAAACACACAAGACCACCTCCATTCATTCTCAGCTCTGGATTAGTTTAGATTAGGCAGAAATAATAGCAGGAATTAGAGAGGAAAGCGAAGAGAAACCACCATCATCATGGCTCAAATTCTGCCCATCAGATTCCAGGAGCACCTGCAGGTAAGGACTTTGAAACATCTTCGAATGACGGTCTCAATTATTTTATTATGAGATTGTAGTGAAAACGTCAGTGTTTTTTTTTTTTTAAATAAACAGACGTAGTAACCCATTCCCTGATGAATAACGTTATGACCTCCCACCAGTTAGCCGTAGTAAGTAGCAGGGGAGTTAGCTTAGCTACGGTCGATGTTATCCAGCTGAATATTAAATACTGGTTGTCTCACACACACACACACACACACACACACACCCAATCAATCAATCTAGTAATCTGCCTTCCCAGACAGCTTTTTTGGTCATAATTAATCGAAAATTCAGAGGGGTTTGGCTAAGTTATTCGAATTGAAACTATAACGTTGTTGGAAATGATTTATGACAGGAAGATTAAAGTAATTGTATTGTGAATATATTGAGATTTGCAGTCACAGGGCTTATCTACAATAGTCAGCTGTCTTGGCCTCTGGTTGTGCCCTTGTGTACGTGTATACATATATATATAAAAAAAACATCTACCGAGGAAAACTTAGAATAAACAGATTTATTTGTTGAAATGAATCACTGTATATGATCGAAGAGATTCCGTCTTGTTTTATACACGGTTTCCTGGCCTATTATAATGTAATAAGACAGGTTTTTGTTTGAGTTGTCGAGATTACCTGGTAGCAGGTGTTAAATGCCCCACCTATAGACGTGTGTGTGGTCTCATGATGCCTCTGCAACCGTTCATTATTTGTAATGAACTCATACATTGCTTTGCTGTCACTTCTTATCTGTTTATACTATTACTAGTTAGTTAATGAATTGGTGTGTAACTCATTTTGGTCACCAATTATACTTGTAATGCAATTTACCCCATTGTCTCATTTTGGGTGTATTTTGTTTTGTTTTTTTAAATGTGTATTGTTGCTTCTGTGTCCTTGGCATAGGTCATCATATTATGACCAACAGTCCTACTGCTAGATCAATTATATATTGTTTAACATCATATATGTACAGTGTCAGGCCTGTAACAGTCTGTGTGTGTCATTTGTCATAGTTTTGTGTAGTTCTGGTCCACACCACAGCTTATTTTGGTAGATAACCACCCGTTTAGAAATGATTAGATGTCATTAAGGTGGCAAACTTTGGCTATTGCTGTCTGATTACTTAACTCTCTAATACAATGGTAGTATCCAACTGGCACCAAACAGGATTTTGATTCCGGGATGACGGATTGAAATGCATGCCGTTCTCATGTCCTGTCAAATTTTGTCAGATTTTGGAATACTGATCGCAAGGCGAGTAGTAAAAAAAAAGAAGAAAAAAAAGACAAGAGCATAATGGACCAAAAAGAGCCTGAAGTCCTCAGGTGGTATTTTCACTTCATGAAATGCAAATGTGGAACAGCACTTTTCTAGTGAAGTGCCAGCAAATGGTAAGAGTACAACAGGAGTCAGTAGGAATAGGATCAGTTTCATAAAGACAACCTGCTCATGTAGTCCGAATCGTAGAGCTGCTTTTTTCGGTTTGCTGAAATCTGAGGCACAGCAGTTAGATGCCAAATTAATAGTATAATGATTGCTATGTTAATGTTTGGCTATTGCTATGTTAATGTCTAGTCACCGAAACTGAAATTTTCTGTATAAATCATTGAGGCCTCATGTACATGACATGGTTCAAGTGACCCAATTCCAAAATTTTTTCCTCCAATGTGGGACGGATCGGATATGACAATTGGTAAGCAGGAAAAAGCACATGGATTCTGATATCCTCTGATCGGCTTGAAGCCTCGTTCATATGTGGAAATCAATCCGAGTCGTACATCAGGTGGACCCCAACTGTGATCACATGACTCATTTCAATGCTCATGCTGCAACAAGGGCTCTCCTCTTTTTCTTTTTCTTTTCGCCTTAAGTGACCAATGTTTTGTCGACCTTTTAAGATGGTGCGCAAAGCAAAAGCTTGTATTATCATTCATTTTGTCTGCGTCCATTGCAAATTGCCATTTTTTTTTAACTTCCTTTCTGGTCTAAGCTTTTCCTGGTCAGTTTTTCTACCTTGGGTTGTTTCGCCAAGTGTATAGTATAAATGCAGATATCGGATATGGGTCACTCTTAAAAGATGTAAGCTGGTCATCAAAAAAATCAGATATAGATGACAAATAGGAATTGGGCTTCAAGACCTGCAGTTTAAATTCAAACTTAGTTTACTACCAGATGATTTCATGCATACAATAGCAGTAGGTCTAAATCTTAGATGTTCTTAGACTTATCTCTTTGCAATTGCCTTACCTAAGCAATGCAAACTAAAAACCAGGCAATGACTGTTGGATGTATAAAATCCTCAATTCATTGAATGCTGGATGCATGGCCGTGCACATTAGCACTGATTATCAGTGCAGTGCAGAAAGTTAGCCTAGTTGTTTCTCACAACCTGTTGTGCATTGATTTTAATCTAGATCCATTGAGTAAATTACTCTGGTTTTAAGAGTAATATAAGCATTATACAGGGGCAAGTCAGGTGATCTTCAGATGGATTTCGTGTGTTTTATGTGATGCTGTTTAATACGTTACCTTAAAGCCTTGTGAATGCATTTGATCTTTGAACTCTACCCTGCTGATCACACATGACTGTCTCATGTAGCTGGAGATCCATTATCCATTTTGAACTGCTCAGCACTGGCTGAACTCTGATTTCATTGCGGAGTGGATTCATCCCTTCTATTCCCTTTCCCGTTCACTTCCGGCTCTGCTGTCCACACTGAACCTGCTTGGCTGGTCACATGTCACCTTTGGTCATATGGTCACTGCTCTTAATATGTTGATTTAGCTTTCTACACAATGGGTCCCAGCTTCCTGTTATGGAGGAACGATGGCAGTGTTGTGCAAGCCTCAGCATATTGTGTATCCTTCCCCGCGCTCCTGCTATGGCACAAGGGGTTTGTGCTGAGCAAGGTGCCATATTTCCCTGGACGGTGAAGGAAAGGGGTTAAATGAGCACAGGAGGTTGGAGAACAAAAATGTGCTGACAGCTTTAAAAAGTCATGATTTTAAATGGGGTGCTGAATTTATCTGCTCAAACCCAAAGAACCTCTTGACACTTCAAGTTTTACACGTTTCTCTCACTTGGCCTGATTTGTGAAAGCAAAGCTCGGCCATCAAAATGTGCTAAAAGCATGAACACTTCAAAAGGATTCTAGGTCAGCATTACAGAGCAACCACTCAAGTTAACCTTGTCAAGTGTCTGTGGTTGTTCTTAAGGTTTAATTAAGCAGGGAGGCAACTTTAATGTCCTAATGGGACCATGTTATGCAAGTTAGCTTAATGTAGGTGTAGCTGCATGCACACTTGCCATGTTACTTTGGCCAAATATATTGTTCACATAGAAAATAAAATGGAAAAGTACCGCATTGGAATAGAAAAACGCGTTCTATGTGAACGGCCCCTTACTTTGCATCTGAATTTTTGAAGTAATCTCGATACAAGCTTTCTTAGGAGGCGTGATTCAGCTAACGTCTGTCTCTTTCTTCATGCCATCATCTCTCGTATGTTGTCTTTAGTTTGCTAAGTCACTGGTAAAGTTCACAGGACTGATCTTTATCTAACCACTGTAAAATAAACAGTCTAAAATGGGAAGTCAAGTATACATCAGCAGACAGGGAAGAAATTGTCAATGCTTTCAAAAAAACGCTTGATAATTCCATTTGGTTTGCTACATTGTCTGTGTCAATGAACACATGACATTGCCAACTATTTGAGTTTACCATGCTGTACAAACTGCACACTACCACTGAAAAGTTTGGACACACTTGATTGAAATTTCATCTAATCATTTGAAAAGATTATGCTCAAATGCTTTAAATTATTTATTTTTCATTGTCAAGTTGGATACAAGACCAAAGAATAGTCTTGTTATTCTAGGAATTAATAAACAATGAGTATGCATGTCCAAACTTTTTACCTGTTGTGTATATCAGATCCTGCACATATCTGACTTAATATGTTTTAAAATGAATAGTCCCCTTTAATATCTTTCTCTGAACTGAATTATTTCTGGTACAAAAAGAGCAGCTTTCCTTGTACCACCCAGCAATTATTGATTTAAATTCCTTGCCAGGATAAAATCAATATCGCATCCCTTTGCACAGACCAGAGATGTCTGTGGAAGGGACTGGCCAGCTATTTTCAAATAGCCGTTTCTCGAGCTACGCAGCATGTTCTTGGAGCTGGAGAGTGATGAACTACCTAATGGGAAAGAGGGTTAGTTTCTGGGCATGTCTGTGACGACACTGAAGCAAACAGCAGGTACATGCTGTGGATGAATCACGCTTGGCCTTAGGCTGACACTACAGCAGAGAGTGCTCTTTCACTTACGTTTGCTTCAGTCTCTCATTGCGTTATGAGAGCTTGGAATGGCAGTTTCCCCATAGCCAATCAGCACTGCTGCTCAGCAGTGACGTCATCATGTGTGATGTCATCTTTGAGATTTAGTAAGGTCACAGAAATGTTCGTGAGAAGGCTACAGTTCTCTAAGTAGCAATATTTTGTATTTACAAATTTTTATTTTTTATTATTTTTGCATGTAAATTCTATTTATATTTCTATAATTTGTCTGTTTATCCTTTAGGCTATCTCCTATTTAAATATATGTAATAATAATTTGTACCTAATTTTTAACTGCTATGAAAATAGCTTATTTAATATATTTAAAAATAAATATATTTTATATAATTTGTTTTTATTTGTATTTTATTCACATCATAATTCTTGCCGAGTAGCTAGTGGTGATGTGGCTTTCTGTGCCACATGACAAAGGAATGTGGCTGTTGCTTCGGGTGTGTCGGCATCCGTTACCCATTGATAAATGTTGCTGCTAATTCCGTTCAGCTCTTCCTAGAAAATGTACTTCCTGTTCTTTGATTAGGCCTAAGAACTCCAGCATGAGACATAGATACAACATTTCATTGCTGGCTAAAGGTAACTGACTCTAGTATTTGTTAATATTTAGTTACTTAGTTTAGTAATAGTATTTAGCAACTTAAAGAACAAAACTCCCAAGTCTTTGCTGCCCTTCACAATAATTATCAGTCAGTAAGGTTTATTATTTTGTGTACAATCTCTGTATTAGATATCTAAGGCCCTTGTAAAAATGGAAAATATCATTGTTTACTCACTCTCATGATTTCTTAAACCTCTGTGACGTTTTTTCTTCTGTAGAACACAAAAGGACAAGTTCTGGTTTAGGTTAAAAAAGGTTTAGGTTTTATTAGCCCACATATAATTCAGAGGTGGGTTGGGATATAAGGGGCTGTTGAAGCTCCAAAAAATTATTGCAAAATTATCATGAAAGTTAAGTGTAGTCCAAACAAATCATGCACTATATTCCGAGTTTTCCAAAGCCATATATTATAGACTTTGTAGTCACCTAACTTTATGTAAATAATATTGCATTAATAGACAAATTTATCCTTAAAATTTGTCCTTGTACTTTCAAGTAATCTTTAATTCAATTATGCTCTTTGAGACTGTTATCAGCCCAAAATGCAAAGCAAAATCATATGTGGATTTTAGACAAAACAAATTGGAGCATAGCGGCACTATTGTCAAATAACTGCTAGACACCAACCATTGAAAGCTTTGTTAATGTCTCAGAGGTCTCTCCTGTACAGCATCACGGTTCATTTGTGTCACAGTTTTTCGTTGAATGCTGTAAGTGATGTTACATAAGACCACGGATTCTCATCCCTGTGTGTCCAGCTGTCAGCTCTGATCTCCGTAATTCAATGTGCCGGCAGCTGGTGCACGGTTTCGAACATTAGAATCGGGATTGGCGATACGTCTGTGTCTCAAACTCAACTGCCACCTCTGTTTGAGCTTACTGGTATTCCAGATCTGTCTGGCGGCTGATAAAAACCAAGGCTGGGTTTTGGCTGCTCATCAGAAATAGTTACAACTTCACCTTTTTGGCCATCTGACTTGGTATTAGAAGAGTCGTTTCAGACGCAGCTGTCAGTTTTAGTTGAAAATGCCTGAAGTCAAGATGTCTCCTACACTAAATCCTCCTCCTCTGCTCCTCTCTGAACCCATTTCAAACGTAAGTCTCTTCAGATTTGATGTCTCTGCATTTTCTCATCTACATGTGGTGCTTAGTCACATGGTGTGAATCATGCTGTCTAAGACAGACAAGTTAGAATTAGACTAATTTACAAGAAAAGATCGGCATTTATTAGTGTGCAGATCCCACTACTTCTCTGTATGCGAATGCAGGTCTTATTCTCCATCGATCTCAGGGTCAGTCTTTCTGAACGAGCCTTTTGTGACTCAGACTTCTAAGGCAGCTGGTGTGGTGCTGCTAAGCTGGCGTCCCACTGACTTTTTTATTTTGGTCTCTAATTGACTGATACCTGAGTCTCGTCATGGTTGGTTTAGTTCTATTAGTTAAGACCTGTGATGGTGTCTCTTTAATAGCTTGAAACCCTCTTTGTAACATGTTTTGTTAGTGGATATGAGTTCCTTATCGATGTTGCGTATTATCTGGTATGTTCCCTATGTGGCCCTACAGGAAAAGTTATTGGGTAGAGATGCCACTGATATTAATCACGCTGAAATTAAAACGTCATTACTTAACCTTAACTATAATGTGCATTTATTTGGTGAAAGGTCTATAATCTGCAAGATATTCCAGTGTTCGATGTTATTTGACGTCTTGCTTTATCTGTTGACCGGCTTGTGCCGAGAAAGTCTGACCTGCTCTTTTTGTATCTGAGGTAATTGAGGGAAACTGTGGATGTTCAAGTGCTCTATTAAATAGTTGAAGTGTTTTTATCTCTTCTCTTCTGATCTTTCCAGATGCGTAGCTGTGTGCTTGTAAAAAGTTTAGCCTTTTAGTGACTCTTGCGATTCGCAACAATTTTCAAATAAATGAAGGAGAATGTCCCTTTACTGTATTTCTCTGTAAATTATACATTAATTCAAAGTTTTTACGTGCTAAAAACATAAATTGGATGATTTTACAGGAAAAATTCACTGCATATGGTAAGGTAACTTAGTTAACAAATTTATCTGATTCTTGTATCTGTTCATTGTGTGTCGCTGAGATAAATTCCTCAAGGCCTTTTCAGACAGTGAAATGAATTTGGCTTAGTGGAGTGGGGAAAGGGAGGTTTTGCTGGTCCTATGCCTTTTTTTGTGTTTGAAAAATTTTTATAAGCTACAAAAGACACCACTACTGCTGAAGTTTTGTGATTACAAAAGCACTTTTACATTTGGAACAAGGTTCTTTGTTGTGACTCTTTGGTGTGGTTTTGTCCCTCCATTTCAATCAGTAGTGTAGGGTACACGCACAACACAGTCATTGATTTTTCCTTAAAGATCAATTCTTATAATAATTCACAGGGTCAGAGTGAAGCATGATATAATGTAATGTCTTTTTCAAGAGCCATCCATGAAATCATCACACATGTTCTTGTTTGTATACACTTGGGAATTGTAATCACAATTTTATATATATATATAACAATTATATATATGTATTTATTGTTATTATTGTTATTGTTATACATATATATATATATGTATAAATTTCCTTTTGTGTATAATGTATCAATCAAATTTAAACAAATAAAAAATGAATTTTCCTAGCTCCAAAATTTGGGGATCAACCCGGCCAACATCGGGTTCAGCACCCTGACGATGGAATCCGATAAATTCATCTGCATCCGGGAGAAGGTCGGAGAACAGGCACAGGTGGTGATCATCGACATGGCGGACCCAAACACCCCCATCCGCAGGCCCATCTCTGCAGACAGCGCCATCATGAACCCTGCGAGCAAAGTCATTGCACTTAAAGGTAGGAGATATAGATTATTAGAGCCACAGATACCCAGCTTAACCTAATTGTAATGACTACTGCATTTTTAGCTGAACTGAATCATAGAACTGATCCAAACCAATTGTTTTTTATACTAGAACTGAAGTGTGTTTTCTTAGTTTCATTCATTAATCAGTTTCTTTTTAGTTTAAATTATACTAGAACAAATTCTGGAGCAAATGTTTTGGCATTTTCCTCATTGTAGTCTACATCTTAGCCTACAGTAACATGATATGTTGTGTATTTTTTGTCATGCAGCCATAATTGCTTTGTCTTTTTGTTTTGTTTCCTTTTTTGTTGCTGCTTTCTCATGTGTATGCAGACGGTGAGTTAATATTTTAGTACAATGATTTGTGAAAGTTATAATCCTGTTTCTAAAATGAACATTATGTTAGAGTTGTCTGGCCTCATTGCTTAACCTCGTGTAGGTGTTTCTAGAGCCTATACCTCAAGCCAGAAAATGTATTAAATAATGTTTTAGGATATGCATACACATTGTTCCTGTCCATCCTCTTACATTATTGTCATGACATTTTAGAAGTTAAAATATTTTGATGTAGTGTATGTGTTATGAGAACAACGGCAGTTTGAAAATCAACAATATTGCAGTTGTAAATAGGAGAGGTGTGTCTTTAAGTTCAGACTTGGGCTCCATGCAAATTCAAGCCGTGTGGAAAGCAAACATGTCGTGGCATCTCTCTGATAATGTTTACATAGATAAAGACTGTTTAGCCAACAATATACCACATTATTAACCCAATTCGGCTAAACAGGATTCGACTTTCACAAAATTTATAGCTTGAATTTTCACATCATGTTGATTTCTGTAGACATAATAATCCAGTTTCTCTTCCTGGGGTCTGAAATATTGTTGGGCATACATGTGCTTTTCTGTTTGATTAATTTCAATTATTATATATTTTTTAAATGCTTGCTATATTAAGTACCTTTCCTCCACCCTCACTATGTAATCTTAACATCAAATGTCTCAAGTCCATATACATGAACCTGGGTAAAGGTAGCCTTATAGTTTTATGGTTCTTGTGGTAGTTCATAGTCCATTAGGTTTTAATCCTATGCAGCTTGTGTTTAGATAGCTATTGTGTGACTAACACTGTATCAGTATCATGGTTGATGTTATATCTATAGCTATGAATAAATATCAATAGCTTTTAGCACTAAGCTTAGAGCCTCTGTAGAGTTGAGGGTTGTAATGGCATGTAAATGGCTATTTCATAGTCATCTCTCTAATTCTTAGCATGTTATTAACTGTAACTGATACATTAAGTGAAGTTAATTGGTGAACAGCATAATAAATAATGTTCTGCTTGAAAAAAGTTTATTTGTAGCATCAAACCTGTTTGCTTTGACTTTTCAATAGAGGAAAAAAGAGCAGTGAATGGCTGGCATTTGAGAGCCAAAACAGTCAGTTGCGGTTTCAAATTAGATTAGCTTTAAATTGATTGCTTGTTTGTGGCTACAGGCCATTTTATTAGCCTATTTTGGATTCACAATATCCTGTATGAATCAACCAGCACTTTTCCTGAGCAATATTTAACCTGAAATGATCTAGACTTGCACAGTTTTGCTTTTGACCTTTGTTCACACTGCATATCAAATCGGATTTGCTGATCTTCAGGACTGAATTTTCAAATTTGGAAAAAATTCAATCCGATTTGTTTATATTAACCATATGAACCAATTAAGGCTTTCAGTTTAGAGCTAGGTTGGAGCCACACTCTGTATTGAGTTTAGATGTCCAAAACCAGGAATTGAGTTTTTTGACATGTAGGCCTATTAATTATTATGTTGAGATGTTGTTGTTGTTTTCTTCTGTTTAGGGTGTTTAGGACTATAGTGCGGTTTCCTACTCTCTTATTATGTTGAGCCAATCTTAACTGTGGGTTTAAATCCCCTCTATCCCTTTCTCACTCTGTAATTCTCACGCTACCACCCTTGCCATTTGATGAGTGTTAGGTTGTATTATAGGAATCATATCCGCACAGGCCTGAAACATGTTCATTTGCTTCCGTCGATGCATATAGTGTAAATTCTGACCTCTGCAGCAATCCGCTTCACAGCAGCCTGCAATCTCACACACGTTCTACTGAACATTTAAAGTCGACATGAAATCAATCTCTTTTCAAAATGCATTGATTTTTGGTATCTTGATTGAATTAGATCTTTTCTGTGAAAATAAGACTTCCTTCTGATGATGTAAACTCGATTTTTCGAATTATATGCTGTCTAAACCCTGTCCTTGCAAGCTTGCATTCAGATCTGACTCGCTTTTTTAAGTGTAACACCGATATCTCAAAATCCAATCAACCAATGGATTGAACCAAGTCCCGGCCTAACTTTTTTTTTCGATAATCTGTTTCACTTGGATGTGGAAGAAAAGATCTGTCACTAGTACACTACTTCCATTTAATCGCAACTTATAGTAATGCCAGAATGCCAGAAAAAATAGATCTGACCTGCAAGCTGTTTGCAGTAAAAAAAAAATTTACCATTACCTTTTTAATACACGTTCCTGTTCCTATTTTATTTGTATACGTTTTATTAAACGTTAAGTAAATAAAACTTCTTTGAAACATTAATATTCTACTGACATCTGTTGTGCATAACCTTCCTCAAAGCTTGCTTGTAGTTAATGCAATCATTTTACATCGTTTAAAAATGTTTTTTTAAACGACCACATTGCAAACCACATTGCAAAAGTAAAACATTTCATGTTGACTTTAAAAATCTTTTCATTATACTGAAATCCTTGTCTTAATTGTATCGGTACACATAGATCAGATTAACTGGAACCCGAAAGAAGTCATTTACCACGTAGATTAGTATTTGTTTTTATGAATAATCGGTTGGAAGTTAATCAGGTAAGTTCCCGCCAAGTTTTCCTTTCCCATAGCACACATTATTTGGCCAGTCATAATGTATGTGCAGTCTTGTGCTAAGATGAAATCAGTCTCTGGTGTTTAATTTGAGATGTCTAAATTGTGTTCCGTTCACAAATTCTCTCCACACTTGCTTATTGATCGCTTGGCTTCATTTGTCTAACTGCTGAATGAGCTGTCATGGTGGGCTTGTCTGATGCACTTCCAGCCATGACTGACAATATTTCTACCCTGATTTCTTTAATCTAATTAAATTATTTTATGTGTATAAAAGTCCAAATGTTTTCTACAATGACTTTTCTCCTTTGTTCCTCTCAGCTGCCAAAACCCTTCAGATCTTTAACATCGAGATGAAGAGTAAGATGAAAGCCCACACCATGACCGATGATGTCACTTTCTGGAAGTGGATCTCTCTTAACACGGTCGCCCTGGTGACCGATAACGCTGTCTATCATTGGAGCATGGAGGGAGACTCTCAGCCAGTCAAAGTGTTTGACAGACATTCCAGCCTGGCAGGCTGTCAAATCATCAACTACCGCACCGATGCCAAGCAGAAGTGGCTGCTGCTCATTGGCATTTCTGCTCAGGTGTCATAATAATTTTAAATAATCATTTAGGATTTCTGGTTTAGAATTATGCACACTATTCTAGACATACACATGCTCACATTGAGATATTGTTTTCTTTATTTCTTGCGTTCGTTATTTCCTTCATATAAATAATTTAATTAATAATTTCTTTATTTTCCATCTTTTTCTGTAATTTATTTATTTATTTTTATTTTCATTATTATTTTAGTTATGTCTTTTGTTTTTCTTTCAGTTAGATGTTGGATATTAAATCAAAGGCATAATCTCTCAATTATCCTGTTTCTTGTTATAGCAAAACAGAGTTGTTGGTGCCATGCAGCTGTACTCAGTTGACAGGAAGGTGTCACAGCCTATCGAGGGTCATGCCGCAGCCTTTGGCCAGTTCAAAATGGAGGGGAATACAGAAGAATCCACTCTCTTCTGTTTCGCTGTGCGGGGTCAGGCAGGAGGAAAGGTGCATTGCCAGATGTCTTTATAGTATTTAATTGCATTAACTAGAAACGTTTTACTCCGCAAAGATGCATAAATGACCACATTTACCAGTATTCCTAACATGCTTGTCTAAGAAAAATAGGAAGTTGTCTGAACAGTTTTGTGGGTGTTAACTGCTGTTTTTGAGGAAGAGGTCATGTAGCTTGCTAGTTTTAGTTTCCGATGTTCATGTTACTAATATTATTGAACAACATTCACCTAATTTACTTACTTTCCAGAGATAATTATTGATAATCACTTAATTTGTCTCTTACGCCTGTTGCATCATGTTTGAAGCACTTTGAGATGTGTGTATTACGTCACAACATGAAATTTACTTAAGGATTCACTATGCAGCTTCATATTATTGAAGTGGGGACACCACCGACTGGCAACCAGCCATTCCCAAAGAAAGCTGTGGATGTATTCTTCCCTCCAGAAGCACAAAATGACTTCCCCGTGGCCATGCAGGTATGATTCCCTCTCTCCCTTCCTTCCTCCCTCCCTTTTTTCTTCCTTCCTTCCTTCCCTCCCTCCTTCCTTCCTTCCTTCCTTCCCTTTCCTCCCTCCATTTTTTTCTTCCTTTCCTCCCTTCCTTGCTACCTTTTCATCACCACAAAAGTATTAAGCAGCAAAACAGTTTTCAACATAGTAAATGTTTCTTCAGCACCAAATCAGCATATTAAAATGATTTCTAAACGATAATGTAACAGTGCAGACTGGAGTAATTAGAAAAGTAATTTTCAATTGTAGTAATATTACTTTTTAGAGTGTTTTTGATCAAATACATGCAGACATATGGTGATCATAAGAGGCTTTTTTTTTTTCAAAAAATTCACCCCTAAAGTTTTGAATGCTAATGTAAATTCAATGCAATGCAACATATTTCCCATTACACAGATCAGTTCCAAACAGGACGTCGTATTTCTCATCACTAAATATGGTTACATTCATCTGTACGATCTGGAAACGGGCACCTGCATCTATATGAACCGAATCAGCGGAGAGACCATTTTTGTGACGGCACCCCACGAAGCCACAGCTGGAATCATCGGCGTCAACAGGAAAGGACAGGTACGTGTTGAAAAGGGCCACAATGTTTACAATTTTCAGGGAAATCGACCTTCAAATGGCTTTCTTAGTTGTCTCTGCATATTAAGCTGGGTTATTAGGAAGGATATTAACATTGAAAAAATTACACGCTTGAGCTGTAATTAGTGTCAGTATTTCAAATTTCTAGCAGCTGTGTCACTTTGATCCTGCACTGTGGAGCTCTATGTGTGCGTTTGGTCGGAACTCCGCTCTGGTAGACGGAATCTAAGGAGGACACAACTCAGCTGATTACCCCAGAGGCAGAACATTTAATACCCCGTCTTACTGAGACACGGAAACCACCCATCCTCCTACACATTTCCCTCGATCTTTTTTCATTTCCTAGCTTGAAGCATTTCTTATCCTTTTCCATCCTGAAATTTTCACTTAACTTGTATATTGAAGACACCATCGTTATTAAAAGCATCATGATGTCATTAATGAGGTCAAAAGGATGCATTTCTCCCCAGTTCAGCATGCTGAATCCCAGAACGTTAGATTTATAATATAAATACTTGGGTGCTCACAGTATGTCAGGTGAGTCAACACTCCTTTCCAAAGGCTCTCCTTGTTCACAATGCTGCTTTATGAGCTTGTTAATGGATCCCGCGAGTGGGTAAATAATTTTCCAGCCATGCTGGAGAAAGTCTTAAATTATGCAGCAGGTGACAGAAAGCCAATCCGATCCATGTCACGATGAACCTGAAGAGCACTGTTACCTTTCTCAATTATACAGAACCCCTGCCTAGGTCGACCAACAATGCCATGCACAACATCACAAAGGTGAACAACATAGCGTTAATGCATTGTTCCACTAACAGACTGAAGGGTTATATGTGTTTTGGCTTACAGTTGTTATTTTGTAGAGCGTTACGTAATTGGGTTACAATTAGTTTATCTATTATTTAACATGTGGTAGTAAGATCTAGTACATTATGGATGGAGTTGTTATCGAGTAAATTTCACACTGGAATAATTGTCTGAGTATGATTTATTGAAGTTTAGGTTAAAGGAAAAGGGATGCAGATCTCTCTTCCTCCCCCTGTTTCCCCTTCTCATACTGGCATTCTCCATCTTCCTGTGCTCTGCACCACTCAGCACTGGTTGGTGACGAAAAGTCAGGTTCTAACCAGCTGCGTCTGCACTCGTGAGCAGAGTGACCTTGAGAGAGAGCCTTGACTGAAAATAGCTGCAGAGAATGCAAGAGGGAGACAGCCTGAGAGAGTGAAAAAAAAGTGGCAGTCATCATGGGATCTTGCCGTGGGAGGCATTGACTGGCGTCCTAAATCCTTTCACGTTAAAAGGCGGAACCTGAGTGCCAATCACAGCGTGCGTAGGGAGAATGCATCATCAGCTTCTGTGACATCATGCTTTGCCCTCCCCTTTTCCCTCGATCATGCCTACTACACTGTAATACTGAATTGGACTATTGTAACAAGACTCTCAATAAGTCAAATGTGTAGTACTTCAGCCCTTAGACAGCTCCTATGGATTGGAAAATAGAATTTTGTTACGTGATTAAAAAAACGTGTACTGGTTGCAAAATATATTTCTACGTTTTTATCTCCACTGCGTTATGGCATATTTAAAATATTTATTTGTTTTTGAATAGCATGAATAATAATGAATAAAATGGGTTTCTGCATTTTGGCATAATAAAAAGCCCATTTTTATTAAAAATAATAAATCAACAACAATAACTATCATCATCATCATCGTAGTAGTGGTAATGGTATTAAAACAACTATATTATGATTGTTAGTGTCTAATTCGTTATTTTAATATTGGTATTGTTATTATAAATAGTTTCTGCTTTTTAACATAAACGAATAAATGTTTTGCCTTTTTTATGCATTTATCCAAAGCAGCTTAAAACAGAGATAAAATAAATTTGTCATAGATATATTTTTACTATAATAATTTGTTTATTTTATTATTACTATTATTATTATTGTGGTGGTTGTTAATAATAGTAATAAACACAATCGTTTTTGTGTACTCTTCAATCTAAGTTGTTGCAATTGTTTTTATATTGAGATCTGTCGAACTGCTCAAATATATATATTTCTCATTTGAAAATGAATGGTTATTATACAATGCAAATATATATTAAATCATTCAAAACGTCTTTGGCATTGTATACATTTATTAATGAAACTGGAATCGATATCTTGAGATCTATTATGAGAACAGTGATGCAGATGTTTGAATTGTTGGTCCTCATCAGGAATGACTCATTATTACTATCATCATCTCCTCGGGCCTTGGGCTTTTATTGACGTCAATGCAGCGTTCTTCCCTGTTGGCCACTGCAGCCCCTGTCTATCTCACACACACATGCAAATATAATCTCTCATTCACTTGCCCTTTCCTTTTCTTTCTCTCTCACTGCCTCTTTGTGGAGGAAAGCTGACAGACACAATGAGCTGCTCTATTTTTACTCCTCACTTTAGTGTCTCTGCCTCCCTCCATCTCTGGGTGAGCTGACCCATATTGTTGGGGGTAGGCCGTGCGGTTCGGAGAGTGATGTGCATCCATGCAGAATAACGGCTGTGACTTTGACCTGCTGATGCCGATCTAGAACACACAGTAGCTTACAAACACTTGTGACATGTAGCAGAGATACAGTGCACTCTTACACTGCACCTTTTTGGTTGCAAGACATTAAAATAGTCCTGGACTGGGGGACTTTTTTTTTATTATCTTGATTTAATTTATAATAACTTGCTCTCATTTGTCTAGTCTAATCAGTGTTCATATAAGTTAAGTATGCATAAAGCATCATAAATCTGTTTTACTTGATTGTGTCACTGTTTCAACCTAGTACAGTAGCTGAAGAAATTGTCCTTCCAGGCTTTAATATGTACTGTACTTCCTGATAAATATTGCTGAACATGCTTTTGGCAACTGTAACTTGTCTCTTGGCCAAATATCTACAGTAATAATACCAAACTCTAGAAGCGTCTCTCAAACGACCTTCTGGATGGTCAGTAATTTTTAGATGTTTTAATAGTAGCACGTTTTATTGGAAATAAAGATAAAATGCTTGATCAAAGCAGAGACTTGGTTGAAAGAGGACTCCCTCCACATCTCACTGCACTCCTGCATCTGATCATGTTACATACTCGAGACGAGCATTAGTATGCACCTTACCTTCAGTGTGAGGAGGTCAGCTGATACGAGGTGTTATGTTTTCTCATTAAGGGTCATTGAAAGGGGATATACAACAGATCAGTTGTGCTCTGTGTGTGATGGCTTTTCCTGCTGCTTTTATGCAGGTAAAACATGACCATGAACATTTTCAAGTTCCCAGTATTACTGTGAGTGTTATAACTGTCAAAAATCAGCTAATGTTAGAAACCTTGTGTAATTCAAAGTCTCAAAATATAAGAGTTAATTAAATGCTTTGAGTTAAATGAGGTTTGGGCACTGGGAATGTCCCTGAACTTCCTGTTTGTTCTTCCTTCCTGGTGCTGAATTACAAGCTCTGTTGAGAAACAAATATTTTTTATTTTAACAAATAAAAACATTTAGAACAGAGAAAATTGTATTATTAATTATGAAATAAAAAATAGATTTCAGCCTTTTGGCATAAACAAATAATAATTTTATTATTATTAAATTATATTTTATTAACAAACAGATAAATTACAGTGTAATAATAGTAATAATAATAAAACTAATAACAACAATAAAATGAATGAGAAATGAGAACATTTCTCAGTATTGCGTGTTAGAGTTGTTCATTCTCCAGTCTTTTCCTGGTCTGATTCTCTATATGTACCAGAAATGTGGTCTGAAAGATAAAATGTCTCGCCTTACTGTACAACAGTGCGAATGAAAATAACTAATTGCGAATATAAATCGCAAAACTCGGTAGCTTTATTGTGTATTTTTGTGTTTTCTTAGGTGTTGTCAGTGTGTGTTGAGGAGGAGAACATCATCCAGTACATCACCAATGTGCTGCAGAATCCAGACCTGGCATTACGGATGGCGGTCCGGAATAATCTGGCGGGAGCGGAAGAGCTGTTCGGGCGCAAGTTTAACAACCTTTTTGCCGCAGGGAGCTACTCTGAGGCAGCTAAAGTGGCTGCTAACGCTCCAAAGGTGAGGAGAGTTGAATATTCTTGTAAAATATTTTATAATAATAGCTTGATATTATTATATTATATTTTTATTTATTTATTATTAAATAAATATTTGTTATTATTATTATTATATAACAACTATATAATAATTATATAAATATTATATTAAATAATATTCACTTGATTCAACAATTGTAATGGTTAGGCTCTAGTATTATATGCATGTTTGTCATATTTGCTTGCTGACCCACTTGTCTTCACATCATCTTTATCTCAGGGTATCCTGCGCACCCCTGACACCATCCGCCGGTTTCAGAGCGTCCCCGCCCAGCCTGGCCAGACGTCCCCGCTGCTGCAGTATTTCGGAATCCTGCTGGACCAGGGCCAGCTCAACAAGTTTGAGTCTCTGGAGCTGTGCAGACCTGTTCTTCAGCAGGGCCGCAAACAACTGCTGGAGAAATGGCTGAAGGAGGACAAGGTATGTGGAGGAGGTCACAGGGGAGATGGGTTATCTCCACACACACCCACAAGAGCCTCTTCCTCTGTACGCATGTGTTTGTGTGAGAGGCGCAGGGAACAGAGTGTGCTCTTCACATGTGTTTTTTTTTCACAAACAGAAAGAATGCCTCCATATTTTTGTGACAAAGAAGGGGTCTGTGTGAAAACAGACTGTGTTGAGAATGTGTGAGAATGACTGTTTGTGTGTGAATGTGTGTGTGTCTGTTATCTAAGATGTTTGCTTTAGATGTGATGTCATGTGTTTGTTATGTGGGGCAAGGGGTGTTTGGGTTCTTTCCTTCTGAAGCACAGAAGAGGAAAGTCTTGGGATTCTTTCCAGCTTGTTTTTTACAATCCACACTCAAAATAACAAAAAATGTTCTTTCTCATAGTCTCAACATGTAACATCTCTCAGTTTATTGATTGTACTGACGTGATTTGTTGTTCAACGACCATAATTTATTTGGAGAGTTGAGGAACATGATCCTTTGCTCATTCCTGAAATACAGTTGAATGGAATAAATACACACAAAGAACACTACACCAAATAAAGATTTCCTTGTATTCAATGCAACCTTACAATTAAACCTTATACACCACGGTTTAAAAATGCGGGGTCAGTTAGATTTATTAAGCAAGGACACATTAAAACTGATCCTGAAGTGACATTAAAAGACTTTATAATGTTACAAATGATTTATATTTGAAATGCTGTGCTTTTGAACTGCCCAATTCATCAAATGATACAAAAACTGCATCACAGTTTTCACAAAAATAGTAAGCAACACAACTATTGTCAACACTGATAATAATAAAAAATGTTGCTGGAGCAGCAAATCAGCATAATAGACACTGAAACCGGAGTAATGATGCTGAAAATTCAGCTTTGCATCACAGGAATAAATTACATTTTAAAATATATTTAAACAGTATTATACATACGGTAATATACAGTACATATCATGTGTTTACTGTATTTGTGAACATTACTGTTTTCAAGAATTTGGGTTGGTAAGATTTTAGTGTATGCTAAACAATAACCAATATTTAATTTATGATCTGAAGTACCTTTATTAAGTTATGGATATTTCTCACATTGTCCTATAAACTAGCAATCATTAAATAGACTGATGTAAGTGTTAAAAACATAAAATATACATCATAGGTTAATTTCATTCAGACATAACTGAAAAAGGATTCACGGTTCAGCAAGGAAGTCAGTTGTTTTAGAAACGACTTTTGAATGAATGACTAAGAGTTGAACATGCTAAATAAGTTTTGTGTTATTCATAAAACAGAATCTGTTCTTAAGAATCAAATGCATGTGAATCGAACACTGCACTCTAAAATTGTGCTTTTAATGTGTTTTTAACCTTTATTGTGAAAATGTGGTGTTCTCTTCAGCTTGAATGCTCTGAGGAGTTGGGTGACCTGGTGAAGTCTGTGGACCCCACTCTTGCTCTCAGCGTCTATCTGAGGGCCAACGTACCCAACAAAGTCATTCAGTGTTTCGCAGAAACCGGCCAGTTCCCCAAGATCGTCCTGTACGCCAAAAAGGTATGATGACCTATCAGATTTTAAGCTAAATTTGGACTCCAATTAAACCGGTTTGAAAACATACTAATTTGGTGGTTATAGGTGGGCTACACTCCAGACTGGATCTTCCTGCTGAGGAATGTGATGCGGATCAGTCCGGATCAGGGTCTGCAGTTTGCTCAGATGCTTGTTCAGGATGAGGAACCTCTGGCTGACATCACACAGGTCAGGAACGAAGGAGGAGAGGAGATGAAAGTGAAATGGGAGGTTGAGGAGAAAGGAACAAAAGGAGGAGAATTTAAAAAGATTTAGAGAGAAACTATGTGACCCCCCGGTTTGTTATGACTCAATTTAATGAACTCAGAAAGGACGTTCTCTGACAAACTGCGTTTTTCTCCCAGATCGTTGATGTGTTTATGGAGTACAACCTGGTCCAGCAGTGCACATCCTTCCTTTTGGATGCTCTGAAAAACAACCGCCCATCAGAAGGACCACTGCAGACCCGTCTACTGGAGATGAACCTGATGCATGCACCACAGGTACACAATGCAGAAAAACATACTAAAAAGCACCGTGACACACTTATTGTCAGACTCTTTTCAAGCAAAATGGTCTCTTGCAGGTTGCGGATGCCATCCTAGGAAACCAGATGTTCACGAATTATGATCGTGCCCATATTGCCCAGCTGTGTGAGAAGGCGGGGCTTCTGCAGAGAGCTTTGGAGCACTATACTGACCTGTACGACATCAAACGAGCTGTCGTACACACGCACCTGCTCAACCCGGAGGTACCCATCAAGTTTTGACTTCTCTTATCATATTATTCATGCCGAATTAAAGTACGGCCGTTTTTTTTTTTTTTTATCTGTCTCTTCATTTTGCTCTGTTAATGTCTGCAGTGGCTGGTGAACTACTTTGGCTCTCTGTCAGTGGAGGACTCCGTGGAGTGTCTGAGAGCCATGCTATCTGCTAACATCAGGCAGAACCTTCAGATCTGTGTCCAGGTAGCTTCCAAGTATCACGAGCAGCTGTCTACCCAGTCCCTCACGGAGCTTTTCGAGTCTTTCAAGAGTTTTGAGGGTAAGAACATCCTTTCATTCCTTCTGTTTTATTATCTAGTGTAACAGGACAGTTCAACCACACTGACATGACTGCTTCAACAGTCATGGAAATGTCATACAAGATCAATATAAGTGTTTCTTCTTTTAGCTGAACACAATCAGAGTTCTATTAAGTAATATCCTGGCTCTTCCCAACTTTATAATGGCATGGAATAGTGCATCTGTAGTTTTTGAAGCTCCAAAAAGTGCATTCATCCATCATAAAAGTAACTTCTGTCACTTAGATATAGGTCACAATAGGGAAGAAAAGACTATAGCAAATACTCCTTCATGACTTTAAAGCACTGCTACTATAGCAATGCACATTATATGCCCATTGCGCTACCACGAGAGGTGTTGTGATAGGGGAGCATGTCAAGCTAAAAACAAATGTTAAAAATGCATTTTGAGGCTAATTTAGAAAGCAAGAAAAAGGCCTTTTGAGTCGGTTCGTTTAAAATTTTGATTGCACAAATTGGTTAGCGAATGACATCTAAAAAATAATCCTTATCCAATAATCAGAAACAACTGTAAGGTTCATAAAGTTCATTCAAAAGCAATAAGACTGAAAAAGAACTGTTGGATAAAACCCAACATTTTTCCTGCAAATATGTATCCCACATCGAGTTTACATTGCCCATGTAGTTTCATTTGATACATCTGACTGGCCTAACACTTCTGTTGGCAGACACTGCCAGAAAATCACTCTTAAATGTCTGTGAACTTGTATCTAAACACTCGTGGTCACTCTGCTGGTTGGCTCTCATAGTGCAGACACAATTTGACTGGTATATTGGCCGTATAATGGCTCTGTTCTGTGTGTTTAGCAGTATGTAGCGTTCTGTTCTGGGCTAAGTAGGACAAAAGGTTTGGCAATCAGCAGGCAGCAGCACAGGGCCTGCGGCCACCCACAATCCCTCAGGCTTTTCACATGACAGCAAGAGTAAGAGTGCTTTTGACAAGAAGCTAGATTTTAATGGAAATGCAATGCTCATGTAAATCGGTCTGATCAGTAATTTAAGGGTTTGTGCACCCTGTCATCATTTACTCGCCCTCATGTCGTTCCAAACCCGTTTGACTTTCCTCTGTGGAACATATATTATATTTTAAAAGGACAAAAAAGCACCATAAAAATATCACACAAAATCTGCATATACAAAAAAGTAATCAAACCGCAACCAGAAAGTCTGTCCAGTAAAAGTCAAGCGTCATTTATTGTTCTGTGCTGGATGCAGGTCTGTTCTACTTCCTTGGCTCAATTGTGAACTTCAGCCAGGACCCAGAGGTGCATTTCAAATACATCCAGGCCGCATGCAAGACGGGCCAAATCAAAGAAGTGGAGCGGATCTGTCGGGAAAGCAACTGCTATGACCCTGAACGTGTCAAGAACTTTCTCAAGGTACTGCCAAGACTCTGTCAGTAAAACCAGTCTAGAAATGATCCATTGCCGACCGCAAAAAGCACATTATATTCTCTAGTTTCTCATCTGTTAAAACTCTTTCCATCTTTTCCCTCATTACAATTCCTGTTTTGTTCTCTTCTACTGATCTGTCTTTTATCATTTACGTGCAAGCCATTTGCAATTTTTGATGCAAGTGGACAAAATTAACTTTTTTTTTGTTTGTTCTTTTTTATTAAAATGTGTGTTTGATCTGACATTTTATGGTAAAGGAATGCTGTGGGTTTAATGCTAGTTCTATTACTTATTAACCACATTTGTGGCATAAAGTCAATTACCACAGAATAAAAAAAAAATAGTGGTTACAGTAAGAGGCCATAATGCAAATAGTATTAAAGTAAAGATGTATATTAGATGTTCATAATTTTAAAATCAAGCCACAAGATTTAAACCTTAATGATTTAAAAAATTAAATAATTTTCTTGCTTTCAATAGCATTTGTGGAATGTTGATTAGCACATAAAATAATATCGATAACACTTTTCATTTGTTAAGATTAGAAAACTACATTAGTTAACATGAACTAACAATGAAAAATACTTCTAAAGCATTTATTAATCTTAATTTCTACATTTACTAGTACATTTTTAAAATCAAAATTGTATCTGTTAACATAAGATAATGAACCATGAACAATTAATAAATGCTGTAAAAAAATATATTGCTTATTATTCTGGAAAGTGGGAAATTACTCTGTGGTAATCAACATTATGCCATAAATGCTGTTGAAAAAGCTTAATTTATTTTGGATTTAGTACATTGTTTTAATGGGGGGATTCAATACAGGTAATAATAATCATTTAGATCAGGCAGCCATGTTCCTGTAGTTTTCTAGTTTTAGGGAGATTATCTCATTATCTCTTTAATCCTCATGGTGGCTGTTGTTATCTCCTGTGCTTTACCCTGTACTTTTTGGATGGTCAGGACTTGTATAAGGTAAATTCATCCTAAGACTCCTTTTACTTTATTCCCTTCACTTTTCTTTTGCCATCCCTTCTTTCTCCCAATGGTCAGTTGAAGGATTAATACTGGGATTGGTGTGTGCGATGCACATACAGGGAGGTTTCGTAAAGCATTGCCTGCTGGGAACAACCCTCTCTCGGCCTGAACTTGAGCCCTCCCCTGGTGATCGTAGCGAGTGACTGGGCTTGAGATTGAGCTTGTGGTTTTGTGGTGGTGTGTTGATGTGTGTTTGGCTGTGGTTGATTTGTGGTGACCATGTTCTGCAGAAATGGAAGCCTTGGGTCTTTTTCAGAATCTATTCCACCAGAGTCATAAAGTTGACCTCACAGTTGGACTCTGCCGTGCCAGCTTCAGAGGGTGGATCCGGACAACCACGTTTTGTGGAATGATTTTGAGACTTGCTTAAGTTTAAAATAGTCTCGTTTAAGGCTTCACTGCAAACGTTCAGCCTCTCAGTAAATGTTTGTAGACAAGCTTCATGTTTTGAAGGTTGTGGAGGTCGGTCTGTGGTGTTTCTGTGGAGTAAATTGTACAATCCCAGTTCATTAATCCTGTATGTGTTGTAAACTGCAGTGTGGCAGAAGAATTGTTACGTGTTATAGCCAGCAGGGGGACCAAAGCTGCCACATCAAAACCTGAGATGATTCAAGCCTTGTGTTCAGTTATAGACCTTCCTTTTTACCACTAACCACTTTATTCTTTAAAAAACATCTTTTTGGACTACTCGATTACCCTCTAATCTTGTCTTGCCCTCTAAATGTTTTTATTGCTTAATTTTTTTATTTTATTTAAATTGTAAATTATTTCGTAGGTTTGTGTAGAGCTATGTTTTTATTAAATACAACATTTTAAATTATGAATAATTGGTAGGTTTTTATAGAGTTAGTTTTTATAGCTTTATTGTTGCTTTTTAAAAAATGTGAATTGGTAGGTTTTTACAAAACTAGTATTGCTTTAATATTTTATTGTTTGATTTGTTCCTCTGTAGGTTTTATTGCTTTAATATTTGCTTTTAAGTACTTAGGTTTTTATAGAACTAGACTTATTGTTTTTATATTTTCTTCACTAAAATAAAATTTTACTTGGTAGGTTTTTGTAGAACTAATCATTTTCAGTAATTTTAGTATTTATTTTTAACTAATACAGTCAAATCTGTTTCATAAGCTTTGTCATCCATATACATTTTGAAGTTATGTAAACGAGTCTTAAGCCTTAAGCGGTCACACTAGACTTTTGAGCGTACGAGATTTCTTCAACGGTCATGATATGACGTCATGCTCTGCAGCGTCTTTTTTATAAACATGAATTCAACATATAACGAACAGTAATATACAATCAACAAACAAACAAAAGGTCAGGCCGTGAAGTATCGATCTTCTACTGGTCACACGTCTTTTACGTGATGCGAATTCGCAGGCCAGAGTTCCCCAAACTTGAACTTTGGATTGGTACGCAGCGAAATTGCATTTCCGGTCTGACGCATTTGCATGCGTTTGAATGGAAGTCAATGGAACGAAAAGTGGAGTGTGACCGCCCCTTTATTCTGAATAATTAGTGGAATGTTTTGCATTAAATTTTATTCTATTGATTAAAAAGACACTCTTAAATTTCGCCTGGAGTTATTTGCAGATTTGACTGTATTACTGAACACACGCCTTCTGTCTGTCTGACATCTGATGTTATCTTATCGTTTTCCCCATCGTGTTTGACTGACAGGAAGCTAAACTCACTGACCAGCTGCCTCTCATCATTGTGTGTGATCGTTTCGACTTTGTCCATGACCTGGTACTCTACCTGTACCGAAACAGCCTGCAGAAGTACATTGAAATCTACGTGCAGAAGGTGAGGAACCTTTAGTTACTCACGTAGCCTCTGTAGTCAAGCAATGAACAAAAATTAATTGATAATTTGTACATGTAGGTGAACCCAAGCCGTCTGCCTGTGGTTATTGGAGGCCTCCTCGATGTTGACTGCTCTGAGGACGTTATCAAGAACCTGATCCTGGTCGTGCGGGGACAATTTTCCACCGATGAGCTGGTGGCAGAGGTTGAGAAGAGAAACCGGTATGAACAATATCGAACGTAAAGTTATCAAAAAAAAGCAATTGAAAGCATGATGCCAAGCTATCTTGGATTCAGAACTATTCCAGGATGCTTCTGTTTATTTTTGGTGATGTTTAATCATTTGTTTGTGTACAGTTTAAGAGTTTCCAGATGAAATTTTGATTGCACAAGTAAATACAGAAAACAAACAGCAGTAGCTGTTCTGATTGTTTAACAATGGCGCTTACATTTGCAATATGGTGTTTGTAATCATTTTGTGAGGGGGGAAAAAATTACTTAAACATTGTAAGTGGATGTCTGGGGGAGAAAAAAAAAAGATATGATAGCTTAAATGAGTTTCTTTTGCAGACTGAAGCTGCTGTTGCCATGGCTGGAGTCTCGTATCCACGAGGGCTGTGAGGAGCCAGCTACCCACAATGCCCTGGCCAAGATCTATATTGACAGCAACAACAACCCAGAACGCTTCCTGCGAGAGAACCCGTACTACGACAGCCGTGTGGTGGGGAAATACTGTGAGAAAAGAGACCCTCACTTGGCTTGTGTGGCCTATGAGAGAGGACAGTGCGACCAGGAGCTCATAAGCGTTAGTAATGCTCAACCATAAATAAATTTTAAACCTGTTTATACCAAGTTCCGTTCAACCAAACAACATGAAATATAAACTATGTATCTTTATATTTTTCTACACAGGTCTGCAATGAGAACTCGCTGTTCAAGAGTTTGTCCCGGTACTTGGTGCGCCGCAGAGACCCGGAGCTCTGGGCCAGTGTGCTTCTGGAGACAAACCCCTTTAGGAGGCCTCTTATTGACCAGGTACACACACACACACATATATATATACGTGTTGCACTCATCTCTCACAATACATAAACATGGCTCATATAGGAACTGGAATTGCATGATTGTTATATTTGATTATTTTCACTTTAATATTGGGTGAAATAGTCTATTTTAAATAGATCAAATCAATGTTATCAAAACTTTGCTGTATTGAATGCATTTTATAAAATAATCACCATTCATCTCCACCATCTGGGATGAGTTTTTCCCCCCACTTAGTTTGTTGCAATGCATTCTGTGATTCTTAACTATAATTATGCTACCTTCTGTTTGTCTTTACTTTGGGAAGCGTAGTAAAAGATTTTTTTAATTAAGCAGCACAACTGTTTTCAACATTTCAACATTATGAACATAAGAGACTTTCAAAAACATTTAAAACATATATTACCGACCACAAACTTAGTGTAGATAATGTTTTTGATGCGTTTTATACTCTGCACTTGACATTAAAACTCAAATTATAAGCAATAAATATCTGATTCTCTTTTGACCTTCTTGTATGGTTTTGGAATGTGCTGGTGTTCAAGTTGTTTGTGTCTTTAGGTGGTGCAGACAGCCCTGTCAGAGACTCAGGACCCAGAGGAAGTGTCGGTCACAGTGAAGGCCTTCATGACTGCTGACCTGCCCAATGAACTCATTGAGCTGCTGGAAAAGATCGTACTGGACAACTCTGTCTTCAGTGAACACAGGTGTATAAGCCCAAAATATTCCAACACATAAACAGCTGGAACAGGGTGTTTTTGTGTATTTTATGTCTTTTACAAACATTTAATTCATCAGTCAAACAGTCTTGCTCAACTTTTTAATGCAAATGAATATTAAATCCTTGTCTCATTTAAATAATCCTCATCTATTTCCTAGAAACCTGCAGAACTTGCTCATCCTAACAGCCATCAAAGCAGACCGCACCCGCGTCATGGAATACATCAACCGCCTGGACAATTATGACGCCCCAGACATTGCTAACATTGCCATCAGCAGCGAGCTGTTTGAGGAGGCCTTTGCTATCTTTAAGAAGTTTGATGTCAACACCTCTGCAGTGCAGGTATATGGTTGAGCCATAATCTGTAAATCTCTCAGTAACCCTCGTCCTTCACTTTCAAGTAGGCTCGCTAATGTGATTTATTGAGTAGCAGATAAGTAAAGAGCTGATGTTTCCTGTCCTCCTCAGGTTCTGATTGAGCACATCAGTAATCTGGACCGGGCGTATGAGTTTGCGGAGCGCTGTAATGAACCTGCGGTGTGGAGTCAACTGGCTAAGGCTCAGCTGCAAAAGGGTCTTGTCAAAGAGTCCATTGACTCCTACATCAAGGCTGATGACCCCTCGGCTTACATGGAGGTTGTTCAGGCTGCTGACCAGAGTGGTACGGCCTCTTCAGTTCTAGTTCTAGATAATAAATCATTTTACTTATGGACTTTTTCCTTTGATTCTATATTCACATCTATTTTTCCTGGCTAAGGTAACTGGGAGGACCTGGTGAAGTTTTTGCAGATGGCCAGGAAGAAGGCCAGAGAGTCATACGTGGAGACAGAGCTGATCTTCGCACTGGCCAAAACCAACCGTCTTGCTGAACTGGAGGAGTTTATAAATGGACCCAATAATGCACACATCCAGCAGGTAATGCACAATTGTTTTTTTTTTTTTATGAATTGCTAATTCATTCAATGTGTAATAACAGTGTTATTACATATATTAGTGATGTTGGTTACACTTTATTTTAAGGTGCCCTTGTTACAGTGTAATTACACAAATAAGCACTGTGGAATATTAATATTTACTATGTACTTAGGGTTAGGTTTATGGTTGGTGCTTGTTACACAATACATCTACTTACTATTGTAATAACAGTAAAATATGCATGATTACAAGGACAGTAAAATAGTGTTACCGTATTATTTATATACTATTATAGTATTTATAAATCATTTGAATTAGCTTTTATTTTTATTTTTCAATTTAGCTTTAATTTATTTTTATTTGAGATTTAGTCATTTTAGGACGTCAACTTTAACTTATTTCAGTTAGTTGCCAAAGTTTTTTTTTTTTTTTAATTTTATTTAAGGATAACAGCACTGGTTATTAAGAGAGATGATTGACAGAGCTTGTCTATATTTTTTAGCTAAGACAAACAAGGCATCACATTTGAAGTTCATTTGTTTTATTATCGCTCACAGGTTGGAGATCGCTGCTACGACGAGAAGATGTACGAGGCGGCCAAACTCTTGTACAATAATGTCTCCAATTTCGGCCGCTTGGCTTCTACACTGGTCCACTTGGGCGAGTATCAGGCCGCCGTTGACGGTGCCCGTAAGGCTAACAGCACTCGCACTTGGAAGGAGGTGTGCTTTGCTTGTGTGGATGGGAAAGAGTTCAGATTGGCTCAGATGTGTGGCCTTCACATCGTGGTCCATGCCGATGAACTAGAAGAGCTCATCAACTATTACCAGGCAAGTTTTGATCCTACAAAAAAAAAGAAAATTGTGCAACTAACAGAGCTGATAAAATTGAATGATATCGTTTTCAAATGCTCTCTGTAGGACCGTGGCTACTTCGAGGAGCTGATCACCATGCTGGAGGCGGCGCTGGGGTTGGAGCGTGCTCACATGGGCATGTTCACAGAGCTGGCCATCCTCTACTCTAAATTCAAACCTCAGAAGATGAGGGAGCACCTGGAACTCTTCTGGTCCAGAGTCAACATCCCCAAGGTACAAAGCAGTACTAAGGATGGTTGTTATTGCAGATGTTGGTTTGTAACACTCCTCTTTTAGTGTCCCTCAGTTCTGTTAAACAGCAGGAGTTCATTGATTTCTTCTCCCACTATCCCCCTCTAGCTATAATTGAATTCAGCGTGTAATCTGATATTCTCTTGTGATCTTGGTGGCATCATCTGCAATGCACAGATGTTACAAAGTCTGTCTCATTCATTTCTTGACATCTTTCTCTTTCAGGTCCTGAGAGCCGCAGAGCAGGCTCACCTATGGGCGGAGCTTGTTTTCCTCTATGACAAGTATGAAGAGTTTGACAATGCCATCATCACCATGATGAGCCATCCTACAGATGCCTGGAAAGAGGGACAGTTTAAGGACATCATCACCAAGGTAAAGTTGAACTGCTTTCATAAATGGATAAATTCATTTAACTTTTGAGTTCAAACTCAGTTGACTTTCCCAGTAATGTTAAAACTAAAACATTTTAATAGCTATAGATTTAGTAGTTAACTGAAATAAAGCTGAAATTTAATTTTTAATAGTGTAGTGGTTGGAAATGTGTTTTTATACACTTGTGCTATTGCATTGAATAAATTACCAGCATCAATAAAGGGTGTAAAAGATTTGGGGAGTTTAAAAAGGTGTATGGGATACTTATTTTGTACAGTTTGTAAACTTGTCAAATTTCAATTCAAATATCTAATTTGTCAATTTGAAAGTAATTTGTTAACATTTACATATTAATTATAATAACAATTATATAATTTCAATTCAAATATCTAATTTGTCAATTTGAAAGTAATTTGTTAACATTTACATATTAATTATAATAATAATTATATAATTTACTATATGACAAATAAAATTAAGACAATTGATTTATATATTAACAAAAAAGCGAATAAAATTGAACGAGGAAAATAAACAAAATAAGCTTTGAAATCTTTGTCAATTTGAAAAGTGATTTAATTACATATAGTAAATCATTTTTGTGTATAAGTGTAATTTTTATTAAACTATTCAAATTATTAGTATAACATTAAATAAACTGAAGACATCAGTTGCGAATGTATTGATTTAAAAAAAACATGAATGAACGTTCATTAAAATTAGAGATGTTGCCTTGGCAGCTAATTGAAATAAAATAAATGATATTTTTTAAGTAGTAAAATGATTACAACTAAAATAAAAATGAATTAAAGCTAAATAAATTAGAAAAATAAACCTACTAATAAAATGACAAAAGCTCATAAAATTACAAACCAATTAAACTTAAAATAACGGCTAATTAATAAATAATATACTAGTATATAAACAATACTATAATAACACCAGGAAATGAATTAAATAACTGACTGTTTCTTGTGTTGTTTAGGTGGCCAACGTGGAACTGTACTACAAAGCAATCCAGTTTTATCTGGAGTTCAGGCCCTTGTTACTGAACGACCTGCTCATAGTTCTTTCCCCAAGACTGGATCACTCACGAGCCGTCAACTTCTTCAGCAAGGTAAAGCAAGCAAGCACAAGCCACCTTTTTCCAACTTCAGCAACTTTCTCTCTTTAAGATCAGGTAAAACGAGAGTTTTTCATTTCTCCAGGTTAAGCAGCTTCCTCTCGTTAAGCCTTACCTGCGATCAGTACAAAACCACAACAACAAGTCTGTCAATGAAGCACTTAACAACCTCTTCATCTCAGAGGAAGACTATCAGGTACAAACAACACTAAAGTATTTTTCTAAAACAAAAAACATTGAACGGTTATAGTAGCTTATTGCAGCTTATGTCCACCACCTCATCTGCTGTTGAACTATCCCGTCCGCAGGCACTCAGGACATCTATAGATGCATACGATAACTTCGACAACATCTCGCTGGCCCAGCGTCTGGAGAAGCACGAGCTGATTGAGTTCAGGAGAATCGCTGCTTACCTCTTCAAAGGCAACAACAGATGGAAGCAGAGCGTGGAGCTGTGCAAGAAAGACAAACTCTACAAGGTGAGGTGGAAAACAGGGTTGTTATCTCAGTTATGCTGTTTGTAAATGTGTTGCTGATCTGATCTGATCTGTTCTACCCAGGATGCCATGCAGTATGCATCCGAGTCGAAGGACACAGAGCTGGCCGAGGAGCTGCTGCAGTGGTTCCTTCAGGAGGATAAGAAGGAGTGTTTCGCCGCCTGCCTCTTTACCTGCTACGACCTGCTCAGGCCTGACGTGGTGCTGGAGACGGCGTGGAGGCACAACATCATGGACTTTTCCATGCCTTACTTCATCCAGGTGATGAGGGAATACCTCAGCAAGGTAAGGACAGGCTTCCACTCTAAAATATGAATCTGTCTTATTATTGATTTAAAGTTATTTTAATTTTAAGAGTTATTCCTAGTCCTCAACAGAAATGAACACACACAGACTGAAGACTTATTTCTCATGTTCTTAGGTGGACAAGCTGGAGACCTGCGAGTCTTTGAGGAAAGAGGAGGAGCAGGCGACGGAAACTCAACCCATTGTTTATGGTAAAACAATGAAAGCACATTTCAATGGAAACTATTTATATTTTTTAAAATTCTTTTTTAATACATTTTCTCACTATCTCCCATTCCTCAGGCACACCTCAGCTCATGCTGACAGCAGGCCCCAGTGTGGCCGTCCCCCCGCAGCAGGCTTACGGCTACGGGTACACAGCAGCGCCTGGCTACCCACAGGCTCCTCAGGCCCAGCCAGGTTTCGGTTACGGCATGTAAGGACCTCCCCGTTTCCCGCTCGTCCCTCTTCCTGCTGCCGCTTGGTTCGGTCCAGCAATCCCCGTGGATCTCTCCCTCAGTCCTCCACCGGTCCAACTCTTACTTTGTGCTCACAACGGGGGATTTGAGCAAATGTTATTCTTTTACTTTACCTTTTTTAAAATGATCGTTTTTGTTTAACGTGTTTTCTTTATACCATCATGAAGGACTTTATTTCTATATTGTCAAAGATTTCATTGAGAATTATTTTTTTTCACATTCCAAATATCTACTAGATTTAATTTCCTGTCAATTTTATCTGTCAATTTAAAGGGGAATGGTGTCTACAATGAGGAGACTTGTGGGAGAAGCAAGTCAGTTTAATTAAAATAAGACAGAAAATCTGATTTGCACTCCGTAGTCAGAGGAAAAACAACTAATGTATCATTTTGATGTGTGTGTGCAGCTTGTTCAGTCTGTCTGCATTTAACTTGTATATTCCAGGAAAGAAAATAAAATCGAGGAAAATGTGACTACCGCCTCCACAAACAAACACTACTCAACACCAGTAATTCTATGCGGGTGTGTAGCTCTCGATAAATATATATATAAAAAAGGTTGTTTTAAATGCGTGAAGACACATTTATACGGCAACTTCAAACTTTTTCTCTGACCTATGCAGGTTCTCCAGTACCTTTTGTTTTCCATTATGAAAAACAAACTTTTGTTGTGCAGTATCGTGCTCATTGTGTGGGGACCATCTGTTTGAGGAGGGGTAATGATTAAAATATATATAAATATATATGCGGCTCTTCACACCTGTGTGTATTTTACTAACCTTACCTCTCTGTGCTGCAGCGTGTGTGTGCGTATGTGTGTGTGCTATTGTGATGTTTAGATCACTGTAAGGCAGTGAAGTGAGACTAGAAAGCCAGTTTATCCTGCCAGTTATTCCAAATCTCAATTTACCCTTTATTTGTACAGAAGAGAAATCACAAATGGTAATTGGTTTAAGAAGGATTTAAACTCCCTGTGTGTCCTGTACTCAGTTTTCACTGAGTTGAGATTAATCATAGATATACACGTAAATTGTAGAGATCTGATTGTGCACAGCGAATGAGACCCCCCCCCCCTTTCTTCCCCTCCAGATTACCATATAAATAAAGGCTTCTTGTTCATCAAGAAAAATATGGTCTAACCACAGTTTCATGTGCCATGTTTTTTTGTTTTTTTTTGTAATTCCTCCCCCTTTATACTCACTGGACAGTTTGATTCAGACATGCATAAAATGGAGCTTTAAAGCGGGAATTCGTGGCTCGATCACACATGTAAATAAAAATGTTAATACTCAGGTCTGATTTAATAAGCAGCCTGTTTGTCAAAAATCCTGTTTTAAATCTAAATCCTTGCCGGTCATATCAACATTGTGCAACTGAAAAAGGAACAGGAGCAGGTCATTTTTGCACCAAAGTTTAACAAACAAAAGTCTTTTATTCCATTGGGTATGAGGGGGGTGATTATGATAAAAATGAGATTCCCAAATAACTAATTTTCTGTACATAAACTCATGACAAGACAAATGTACTCATATGTTCAGTGATGGAATGGGTGAACTGTTAACTTAAAATAAATGGTTAAACCTATAAATCAATGTGTCATTTTAACCCTTTTAATTCAAGTTCTCCACTCATTCTGATCGTATAAAAACTATAACGTCTTAAGAATTGGTCAAAACTGCCCCAGTTTTGTCCCATCTTGTTTGAATAGTGTTATTCAGTATAGTTTCAAGTGTCCTGTCACTTTGTCAACAAGATCAGCCGGTCCAGGTCCCACGCCAAGAACCGTCCGAGACCCTGGTGCAATTTGGGTTCTTCCAGCATCTTGGATTAAACTGACGGGAAGTCCAACCTCTTTGGCGTGTGTCAGCAGCTCCAGCAGACAGTCCTCGTCTGGAGCCTTGACCACCACTTTGGGCTGGCCGCAGTACTCCCACTGTTTCAGGAGTTCTGGGTTCCTGCGCTGGACCTGCTTGTAGGCGGACACAGCAGCGTGAGAGCACTGTGCCGCTGCTTTACCTTTGCCCATCTTCAGATCAGTTCGGACCACCAGGATCATTTTGAACTCTCCACTCTCGCCCATCACACTAGCCTCGCTGCCAGCACCGGCGCTGTTTCCTAAAGCCGCCATCATGCTGCGGGACGATCTGCCAAAACGGCCACTGAGGTGCCATCCGAGGCAGAGCCCACAGCCCACACCTGCCAGTATACCCAGAGCGACAGGCCCATATAGAGAATCCATCATCATACCTGATGAAATACAAAGCGATTAGCAGTGTTGGGTAAATTACTCTTAAAAAAAAAGTCAGTGTAATTAAATTACTGTACTGATTACTCTCTCATAAAAGTATTGCATTACTTATTACTTTCTAAATCCCATATCAACCTTGACCAGTTGAACTGTACAAGGATAGAAAGGAAACTGCTTACACAACCCTTACACAAAATGATCATGGTAACCATAGGATTAATGTTACTAGATAAAGCCGTTATTAACTAATGGCATAAAATGACATTAAATGTCAAAAAGATGCTTAAAACATTGTATGGATGAAAACAATTATTAATTTATTATATTTGTCTCTATATTAGTAGCTAAAACTGTAACTAACGTTTTTTTTTTAAGTTCACCATTGTAAGGGAATGTTATAAAACGCACAGAATCAAAAATTCATGGCTCGATCACATATAAATAATACTAAATATGCCAATAGTCACATCTGACGTAATAAGAAGCCAGTATGACATGAATCGATCATATTAGCATTGAGGTGCAATTGAAAAAGCACAAAGAGCATATAAAATTAAACTATATGAGAAAGATTTTGAAAACAGTGAATGGAGGAAATCAAAAAAATTTAACAATAAATGTTAGGCCTACTGTGGTATTGTAGAGGAAACTATGGTAATGATAGTGATTTTGGTAAAAGATATGTTATAACACCCACTGAATCAAATGAACATTATTATTTGTGTTACTAATATTCTATAAAACAAATCCCTGTGCACATGTCTCTAATGCCATTCGTCCATGGCAACTCATGTTGGCAATCTAGTATTTAAAACGTGTTAATTTAAACAAGCATCTAAATTAAACTAACAAGTGGTGGTGAGCCTATTCAGAATAAATGTATTTAAGACCACTAGAAATCGGACTCACCAGCAATCAAAATGATTCGGCAACCTGAAGTTTCCAGCAAACTCCACGGGCCGCTTATTTCATGCAGTCGCTTATTGATGACGTCACGATTTGGAGTTTAAAGAAACCGCGGAAAGGCGAGAAATATTCAGTCAGGTTTGTATAACGTGTATTTTATCCTTATTAATAAATATTGTAATGCGGGCAACTTCATTTAACACATCTTTTTACGTGGCCTTTGATTTTACAACAGAAATAGTCCATCATCATTTAACTGACAAACGTTAAGCTAAATGTCACGTATTTGTATTAAGGCCTATTTATGCCCATGACATTTAACATTGGAAGAGTGAATATGTCACAAAATCTAGGAACCTGCCTACTTAGACAGCATTTTTGAGCATCATTTGTTAGCTATATAGGGTGGATGCATGCTGTAACAGCTGCTTATCTGCCGTACTCCCACAATTAGGTCCCAATCTCTCATCCGGGTACTTTCAATTCTTTACTCTTTTGAGCCCCAGAGGCCCAACCTAATTTAAGACAGTGTAAAGAAGCTTTGAAACCTGACACGCCTCTCATGGTTGTGCACCCTTAGTGTAGCATTGGGAGAATAGGTGTGCTAAGGATTGTATAAGACATTATGGACCAAAATGTTCTTGATTCTGACATTTAAGATTGTCTTAACATTATACCTGCTGGCTCTTTTTGTTGTTGTTTACCCAGGTTGCTGTTCATCTGCTGGTTTGACACCAGCTGTGAAGGTTATCCAGCTGGGTGAAAGCACTATAAGAAATCTGTAATTGTAAAGAATATGTTAGGCATGCATTTCAGCTGAGAATTTGTAGGACGGGTCTGTTTTTTTGTGTTTTTGTGTTGCTACACTTTGAAATTTGAGAATCGAGAAAAAGTACTGAATGTTTTGACAGACAAAAGAAAGAGATGTGAAAAGATCTGGTCCAAGATGAAAACCGACATCAAGCGTTTTTACAGCAAAGTGCAGTACCTTCCGTAGTGATGGCACTGGTATAAAAACTTTTTGTTTGCGTGATGTCAACAATACCCTGCAGTACTTGGAGTTATTTTCTGTGTATTTGTGGCGGGCCTCAGGGTTTTTTGTGTGGTTGGTAACTGAAATGCGAGTCTTTATATAGACTGTCATGCCACTGGCCTATTTAGTGCTTGTGAGATCTCACTAGACGGGTATCTGTAGGTGCACAAATACTCATCCTTCAAGTGAGTTTGTCACATGCAATCTTTCAAACTTAAAGGGTTAGGTAGTTCCCAAAAATGAAAATGATCCCATTATTTACTCACCCTCAAGCCATCCTAGTTGTATATGACTTTCTTCTTTCAAGCCAAACACAATCGGAGTTTTATAAAAAAAATATCCTGGCTCTTCCTAGCTTTATAATGGGAGTGAATGGTAGGCCTACCTTAGATTTTGAAGCATTTGTAGCAGGCATTTGTTGGTTTTAGCGTTACAAAATGTGGGTTGCACACTTGTCTTGGCATCCATGATGATTCTGGCAGTGCAGATGGTCGCGTCACTGGGTCATGCACAGGTCTGATTGAGTTACAGTCATTTGCAAAAGCAAAACACAGAAAAGAACCTCAGCCACCAAAATGATCAGAGAAAGAGAAGAGAGAACAGACAAGACTGTGAATGCAGATACTTCCCTTTTCTGCCTTCCTGTGTGTGGCCCTAAAGACATTTTAAATATTGTGATTTTCTGTCCCTCAGGTGCATGACTATCTATAATGAGATGTCTGAAAATGGGACAGAGTTAAAGATTCCTTGAGAAGAGTGGGACTGTGGGACCAACATAATCAGAGCTCTGGAAAGACAGGTCAGCCTTGCAGGCTTTCTTCTAATCTACTCATTGACCTCACTATAAAAGAAATGTGCACTCTTAATGTAGTTCCTTTTTATAAGGCAATTTTCAGTGTAAATCCATTATATTATTATTATCCATTATCTATCTATCTAATCTATCTATCTAGCTATACTTTAGGGTCGAATGTTATTTAAAGAAGTATCATGCTTACCAAAGCTGCATTTATTTTATTATTAGAATATAAAATAAAAGTAGCATTTTAATATATTTCAAAATGTCTGTGATGGCAAAGCTGAATTTTCCGCATCATTTCTCCAGTCTTTAGTGTCACATGATCATTCAGAAATCATTCTAATATGGTGCTTTGGTGCTCAAGAAACATTTCTCATTATTATCAATGTTGAAAACAATGAAGAAAACCGCTTGATATTTTTGTAGAAACCGTGATACATTTTTTTTCAGGATTCTTTGATTAATAGAAAGTTCAAAAGAACGGCATTTATTTGAAATAGGAATGTTTTGAAATATTACCAAAAACAAATTCCAAAAAATAAATATAAATGAATTAGATAGAGAAAATGTATTCTTTATGCCTCAAAAAGATTTAAGAATCACCATTAACAGTGTCATTTACATCTTAAAGCCTCATCTTAATCCAATAAAAACACTTGCGGTGGTTCTCACAAATTAAGAATGACATCTAACTGTAAATTAGAGTCTTTGCCAATATGGTCTGGGCTTATTATCCAGACCATTAAATCCCCTGAGATTATTTTAATAGATTTTGTTTCAGTTCTGCAGAAGAGACTTGAAAAAGCTTAAAGTAAGGCTGTTCTTGCGAAACAGC
Organism: Siphateles boraxobius; assembly: GCF_051911475.1. NCBI lineage: Eukaryota > Metazoa > Chordata > Actinopteri > Cypriniformes > Leuciscidae > Siphateles > Siphateles boraxobius. The sequence goes on from NW_027508866.1 coordinate 10,577,161, forward strand.
CTAGGGTATGTAATAACAGTAGTTAAACACTTAGAACTAGGGGCCTCAGAGCGGTTTCCTCCCACACAGCTGAATGTGATAGAGTGTGTGCTCTACGTGCACTTCAAGAGCACATACTGTTCAAGTTCGCCACTTTAATGTTTACATAGTGCGATGAGCATGAAACTGTTTTAAATATTGCATTGTATTTACTTTTTGCATTAAATAATATAGAAAATCGCTTCTTTCAGCCCACCATCTTCAAACTGACTGACTACTTTTTGCTCAGGGGCTGATAATGTGCAGCTTTAATTGTGCTTTAACTGGCAAGTTTACATGGAAAAAAACATCTTTCATGCGAGAAACTCAAGTCGCCTCTCAGCGTGTGTGGGAGCATTTAATCAGGCGAAATGCTCTGACTCGTAAGACTGACGTGGAAATGATTCTAATATGACTAAGTCTGACATTCCCGGACCAGACGTCTGACTTTGGCTTTTCCAAAACTGCAGCACCCAATTGACGCAAATGACTGCTGCAAAATAGGCCAACGGATGCTCCACTCCCCTGAACAAGTTCCCATTTGTCCACAGCTCATTTTTAATATGAAAAGGGATAGTTCTACAGTGAAATAGTTCCAATGTTGCTTTAAAAAGTTTTTTTTTAATGGGATCAGACTTTGGAAGTCCATCAACTGTTTAGTTACTGACATTCTTCAAAATATCATCTTTTGTGTTCAGCAGAAGAAAGAAATCCATACAGGTTTGGAACAGCATTGAGCAAACGCATAATGTGTTGTTGCTTACCGCTAGGTCACAGCTACGACCTGCACTGTCTTTTGAAGACTTTAGATGTCTAAAGTCTAGTTTACGTTCTTGTCATTATGCTATTGCATATTTGTAAATCATCTATTTATTTGTGTACATTATGTGCTGCAAAATGTGCACCGTGGTTACGGCCTTGTTTTCTCCTCTTTAGCAGCACAGAAGTTGAAGCTGAGCCTACTGTTATGTAACAATTATAAAATCTTTCTATCTATTTTTAGACTTCAATCTTGTCAAGTCTTTTAGAAACGACGATGACCTGGTTTTGATCTTGGATCACTTAATTATAAAACCTAATTTATGATGCTGTTATTTTAAAGATTTTTATTTATTTATTTATTGTAATTTTCAATGTGGTTGCGTAATGTCCTCTTCTAGCTCAGCACAAAAACATGCCTTGACATCTCCATCTCTTCCACATAAACTCTAATTATTGCTAAACCTGACACTTGTGATTTATGAATGATGACTTTGCAGATTTAATATCATACTTATATAAACTGTTTCTACCTGCATCTGGCAAAACATCACGCATAAAAAAAAAAACCTATATGTATTCAAATCTAAAGAATGTTTCAACGGTTTTGGCCATATAATGAAAGTCAGTGGGGTCCAAAACAACATTGTGTTCCACAGGAGATAGTCATACAGGTTTGAAACAACAGGAGAGTGAGTAAATTATTAGTTTTCATTTTTGGGTGGACTATCCCTTTAAATACAAATTCAGCAGGGCCAGTGGCCAAACACCTTAACCCAGCTGTGACCTTAAATCCAAACCAAATCTTCACCAAAATCCTACTGTGCTGTGTTCAATCCCTTACATTTACAATAGCCATAAAAGCAAACCAGCACACTGTAATGGCTTTGAAAGTTCTACACTTACAACTTAATGTCACATGAAGTGGGGAATGAGACCGTTTTGTTTTACTTTCCTGGAATTCCAGTGATGCAGATCTCTAGCCCTTTTCCAGAAACCCTTCAATACTTCCATATAATAAAAACCCGCAAGTTTCACTTGAACTGCAAAACAACCTGCCCCCTTCACCAGCAGGAGATGGAGAGACCCAGAGACCAATTTTACAGCGTAGAACTTGCTCTTTCATAGCCAATTAATGGATTCGTCTCAGATGTTTCTCCTAAAACTCCTTAGTAGCAATAAATTATACACAATTATTGACATGCAGCAAGAGAGTACAGCTATAAAATGAATGTGATTCGAATAATATATTTCGGGAAGAATATATTTGGTGCCGTGGCAAAATCTGAGCACAATTTGAGAAATGATTCTCTTCTGAAACTCCAGAGACAAATCTAAGAAGCAAAATGAAAATCCTGTCATCATTTACTCGCCTTCCTCGTTTCGTTCTGTGGAACATAAAAGAAGATGGTTTGAGAAACATGGGTCTTTGTTCGGGTTACTAAGTTTACTTAATTAAGTCAATGGGCTCTGATGTTGTTTGGTTCTCAATGCTCTTCAAAATATCTTTTTTGTGTGTTTTGCAAAAGAAAGAAATGCAAAGTGAGGTGGAGTAAATGATGTTTTTTTTTTTTTTTTTTTTTTTGTCAAACCATCCCTATACACAATTTGTAATGTAGCTATTTAATCTGAAGAGACAAAAATATCCAATTTTTTATTTAGAAGGGATGAAGAAAAAGCTGAGGGAAAGAGCAACCACATAAGTGAAACAGAAATAGATGAAATGGAAAGAATAGGGAATCTGTGAGCGAGTTGATGAATGAGAGCGAGGGAGGGAGAGATAGGCAGAAGGAACTTGCTGCCCCTGGTTGGTGTTGTGTAAGACTTGGCTGGCTGTAGCAGAATAACACTCTTATTCTCTCAGTGCTTTGAACTCTGGTACCCTACAGCTCCGACCACCCCTCTCTGCAACAGCAAGAACTCACAGAGGTGCTCCTCTCTCTCTCTCTCTCTACCTACCTCTCTTACTCTCTCTATCTATTTCCCTCTCCCCTTTCCTGCTGTGTCGCAGTTCTCTTTCTCTTCCCATAAGTCGTATGTACCTCTCTGCTCCGTTCTCATTTGTCTTTCACTCTCTCCCACATGTAGTTGCCTGCTTTAGATTTGTCAGTGTACCCTTCACATATGAAGAAAGTTTTGTGTTTTCTGTCCTGATGGACTGGGAACCAACGTGCACAGCTGCTTCGTCTGGTAAGAACCACCTGCAACATATCTGTGCCGTGCAAGTTTGTTTTATAATAGTTTTTATTTTATTTTATAGGAGCTGCTGCATGCATGTATTTCAGGTTGCATTCTCCTAAAGGCTTGTGTAATGGTGTTTTTCTTGTGCAAGTTGTTGTGTAACCCACACATTGCTTCCTTGTTGCATATGCGCCTGTAATCAATTTCTATATAGTTCTGGCTGAAAGTGAATCCACGTGCGTGTGATGGTCTCACAGCAATGCTTGGGGTCTGCAAGCGTGTCTCTGTGTTGATCAGAGTCGATAACGGGTGATGTTTGGTTTCGTTTCGTGTTGTGTGTGTGTGTCTGTCAGAACGAGAAATCGTGTTTAGGATCGGTTGTCATTTCACGAGGCTATTGGAATGAACGAACCCGTTGCCCCGCGGTTGAGCTGAGGACACGCCCCTCTCTGTCGTCTTCTTCTTCTTCTTCCTCTTGTTTTTTCTCTCACTCAGCACCTTGTGTTTTTCCCTTCGCCTTGCTCCGTCTCCGCTTTTATATCTTCTGTCGCAAAAATGTTTACGTTAAGCTTCTGTCTGACATACAGGTGCTGAAACAGCCACAGACAGATGCTTCAAACATCTGGTGTGTTTTAGTAAGGGCTCAGTAACTGTGAATATCCCTCTGCGTCACACGCGCTCTACGCAGTTGCTGTTTCGGTTTGGCACCGTCTCTGGATTCAAGAGCTGAAAAGAATGAAACTTCCTCTGGAAAATAACTTTCCTGTCCTAGATGTAATCTGAGAAGGTTTAGTGACTTGTTTTTTTACGAGTTTTTTTTACGGCATGTTGTGTTTCTTGTTATCTGCTAGAACTGAAGCGACACCGTGTGGTTGGTGATGTAACAGACGAACCCAGTGACCCCTCGGATTCATTGAGGTTTACTGGGAACTGATAAATTAAGCTAGTCATGCATAGACTTTAACAGTGAGCTAAAGTCATATATATATATATATATATATATATATATATATATATATATATATATATATATATATATATATATATCTACATTAGGGATATTCATTATATCAACACTAGTGTCGGACATTTCTTTGTTTGTTTGTTTGTTGTTGTCCGGTATTTAATTTTTATTGGTTGAAATTCCACTTGTTTTAAGATTAGTATTGCTATAATGATAATGGTGGATTATGGGAAATATTATCAGTTTTGTATACATGTAATAATAGAACAGATATGTGTGTTTGTGCATGAAAATGAATGCATATTTGTTCATATTTTATATTGTTCATTATACTGTTGATTCATTTCAATTAATTCACTCTAAATTCATTTAACATAAAAACAATTTATTTTTTAGTTGCTGGTTATGTATTTATTACATATAAAAGCTGAACAGTTTAGATTTTAAGATATAGAACATTTTAAAACAGACATATAGAACTTTATTTTGCTTTGTTTCCTTCAACTCTACACAATGTCCAGAAGATGGCGCCATAGACCACTGTGAGTTTTTGGCCCTGCTGTTACTAAAGAGTCCAGATGTCATCTGAGACCTACACGTTTTTACTCCACATTGTGTTTAAGACATTTATAGACTTTTTACCTGTTGTGGCCTGAAACTACTAAAGGGGGCAGTTTTGGATTTTCAACATATGGATTTCTCTTTTCTAGAGAAATAATTATTTCTTTTTAGCCTGTGAAGGTGTTGTCGTGTTTTCCTGTTTGTCTTTTGTGACAGAGCAAATGCACGTATCCATTCATATAATACGCTCTGCGTATATGATATATTATCTCTCTCTATACTTTTGAATACTATAGTAGTCAATTATTGAGCTTGTACAACACATACATTGCTGGAAGTAAATACAGTTTAGTGCAGGTTCTGATATATCTAGGTGAATCTTATGGAAACTCAGAAATATCTGGGTCATCCAGATTAAACTTTGCATAAAGAAATAAAACCGGAATCAGTTATTTTCATGACAGTTAAAAACCTTTGATGCTTACATTGCAAATTCATTATCATAATAATTTTACATTTTAATTTGACTTAATGCATTTTGCGGTCACATTGAACTTTTTCATCTTTAGTATTTTTTGTGTAATGAATATTAAAAAAAATTTCCGCAAAACAAGTTTGAGATCTGCTGCAATGTACAAAAAAATGATAATGATATTATTTAAATTGTAAAGTACAACTGTAAAAAAGTATACACCATGGTGGCATTAGTTGTATTCAACTTATTTACTCCTGATCTTTTTTTTAAAGGTCTGGACAGGGTGGTTTTCATTTCTGTTTTACACAGTATTCAGTATGAGGTGGAAAATGAGCTTAAATGTTGTGAAAACAATCTCACAAAAAACTACAATGACTACTTTATGCAAAATATAAAGTCTTATTTTCTCTCCTTTTTAAGGTGAAATATAACCTGAACATTTTCCCCATTCATCGTCATTTAGTGCGTTTAACAAATTTACTTTCACAACCAAATTTGTTTTGATAAATTTGTACGTTTTCTGAACATCACTGACTGAGTTTTGAGTAAGTGATAAAGGACACCACACATTTAGTTCTCGCTGTTGTCCAGCAGAGGGTGAAGGGTATAATTATTTAAAGAGGACCTGGTGCTAATTCAATCCCACTCTTGTGAAGTCACTCTTTCCTTATGGAGCTGTCAGTCCATCAGAAATATGGAAAGGATACATAAAACTGTTTTGAAAATGTTCAATATAAATTTATGGAGCTGTAAGTTTTTACTGGTCTCTAATGAATGACAGATGACCCATATCGCCAGCTCATTCGAAGCTGCTAAAGACAGTTACTTACTGAACGAGCGCTGTGATAAAAGTCTTTATGAAGTTCTCGTGATGTGTTTCTGATGGCTGTTTTGTCTTGTATCTCAGAGACTCGTGTGAGTCACAGTTCGACCCCAACATCTCCCTTTGTGTCTCTCAGTGTGAGACAGGACCACGTTTAGTCTATACCCCCTCGCAGGAAAGTCAGTTGTTATAACTTCAACCAGCGGGCACTTTTATGGACCTATGAACAGGTCACTATTTTATTCAAGTTGTAAAATATCATTCCTCTTACTTTTTATTTTAGAGATATTAACTCATCTTTAAGTTAAATAATACCGTCATGTACTGTAAATCACATGTCCATGATCTGGGTTAATAAAATATATATGTATGTGTGTATATATATATATATATATATATATATATATATATATATATATATATATAGTAATGATGTAATCTAATAGTATAAAATAAGCAAATAATATTTATATATATATCACCTACCATAGTTATTACATGACACCTTGGTACTTTATGAAATACTATGTCCAATAAACATGGCATTATCATGGTACCATGTTAAAAAAACACAGTAGCAGTGATTTTTGTGAATATATTGCTGTCAGTAATGGCTTTTGTCATTGCACTTTTATTGTCAGTTTGGAAATTACCACACTTTACTGTAAATCAACAAATTTGACCAAAACATGGCATTGTATTTCAACATTTACACTTGAATGTAAGCCGTCATTTAGGCGATCTCTCATCAAAAAGAGAGAATGTGTGTGTGTGTGTGTGTGTGTGTGTGTGTATGTGTGGCAGTTTTCCTCCACTTAGCCAGTTTGTTCCTACAATGTCATATTGCCGTAATCATCTTTAAAACACTTTTTTTTTGTAGGATGTGAGGAAAAGGGCTATTAGTCCATTTGAAATAAATCAGCTGGCATCCATCATAAGGGAAGCACACTGCTTTTCTCTATATAAAGTTTTACACCGGCTATAGAAAGTGATAAATGTGTTTAAGTGTTCACAAATTAAAAAGACTCTTAAATCAAATTGCAGTTGGTGCCCTGAAGCTGTAACCAACTATGACAATAAAAATATCAGGGTTGGGTCAGTGTACAGTGATATTATATTTTCATATCGTCTTCCAATAGATTCGGTATGTCGCAGTTTATTTGTAAACTTTAAAAAACTAATAACGTTATATACTTTTTCCACTTAATGTATTGATTTATTAATTGCAGTTATAAAGAGTGAAAAGACACAGTTTCACTGTTTTATGTTTGCTGCTTTTTTTTGTCTCTCAAACTTTATTCTCAGATTTGTTGTTTACCTGATTAAAAGTTTTACATTTGTGCAAATTTTTTTGTATACATTTTTTTTATTGTATAATTTTTATTGAATAAAAGTAAATACATTTTTTTTTAAAAATTGAAATAATATTAAAATATAAATGATATGATTAATATACATTTACACAAAAATGAACAAGTTGGTCAAAACATTTAACAGAACAATTAACTATTTGTTTGTAAACTGTTAGTATAACTGTTCATTATCTTGCACGAATACACATTTCTCTTGCTATTTTTATATGGATGTGCCATAAAAGAATTTTGATTGCTTTCAAATGACTAGACACATTTTAAACAATCTATAATCTCTCTAAACGTAAAAAAAAAATTAAAATTAAGAAAAAAAAACTATATATATTTTTTAATGTCAGATTTTATTTAATTTTTTCATTTGAGGTAATCCCCCAAAAATATTTTTTTGTGAGTTTGCTAACTTGTGGGCATATTTTCAAATAAATGTGTTTAAGCTGGACACACACACACACACACACACACACACACACACACACACACACACACACACACACACACACACACACACACACACACACATACCTGTTATTAGTGAAGACATTGCATAGACTTCCATTGATTTTTATATCAGGTAAATTATTTTTTCTATCATCTAACCCAACCCCTAAAACCCAGAAACGTGCAAAACACTAGTTTTAAATAAACATTTTTTACTAGTAAGGACCAGTAAAATGTCCTCACTAGTCGGTTGTAATGATATTTCACTATGTAAATGAAAACACTTTGCTTTTGCAATTGTCGCAAGTATACACAAACCTGTACACACACTCACATACAAATTTACACACACTATTTACCATGATCCAGATTCTGAAGCCCATCTCACTGTTTTGGGAAATTCTTTTTGTATCTGACATGAACTTAAACTATCCCAAATCCACTTGCAGTCCTTAACGTGAACACCATTGTCCAGGTGCACACAAACACACACTCCGATACCTCACCCCTCCCTGTCCCCTCAATCGCCTCAACGGCATTGTAACCGAGCGCGTCATTCATGATTGTGGGTGGGTTTGAGCTGTGAGTCAGATCTGTACCTGCTCAGGGCCATCAAACCGCAGAAGAGACACACGAAAGGAAACAGACAATTCATAAGGGTGATGTGACAGGTGTAAATGTGTGTAGACGTGCCTGATTATGTGTTAAAGGTGAAGCAGTACTGATGTTCGGCACAAGATCCCAACATCTTTTTCCCTATTGTTTTCTTCTGTTTGTGCTTAAACTTAGACAAAAGCTCCTTTTATATCTGAAGAAACTTGGGATGAATGAAACAGGCGCTTTCATTGATTCTTTTTCTCATTCACCAGGGGGACTATGACATGACACATCCTACGTCTGACTTACTGCTGATAAAACAAAGGGGAATTTGTCAATAGCCTCTGTGTTTATGTTTGTGCATGAGCATGTTTGAGTATGTTGAACTGTTGTACAAGATTTGTTGGCGTTCTTTCTCTGCTGCTGTATGCAAATTAATTATGGGCGAATCCCTGTTTGCGATCCCGTTGGTAGCTGCTCATTTGCATATAGGAGCTTATTAGGCCTTAATTGCTTTACAGTGTATTTATTTTAAATCTTCAAAATGTTATTTAATATATTTTATATTTGTGTGACATAAATATCACATTGTACTACCACAGCTAAAAATGTTCGAATGAAACATTTCTCTTTTTTGTGTTTTCAGCTTGGCTTATGAGCTTAGCGTAACGTTAACATATTAGGAAAAGCTCTTTTGATTATCTAGAACAAGATAATGTACAATATTTTTGATAAAAGGTGATAGGATCTGGAAGGGGATGTCTTAAATGACACCAAACATCGGCAACTCTCACTAGAAATATATGATGTTTTTTTTAAGGTGAGGGTTTAGTAAGAAATATGCTAGAATCATCGTTACCATCTGAATTCTAGGTTATAATCTTGTTTAGATCCTGTAGCCTTTTAAAACATTATTCAGTAACAATTTACATTTAAGGTTTCATTTGTGAATATTTGTTAACTAAATAAGATATCATGATCTAACAATGAACAATACTTCTACAGCCTTTATAAATCTTAATGTTAATTTTAACATTTACTAATGTTTTTAAACAAAAAGTTGTACCTAATAACATTAGTTATTAGGGACATGATTGATAAATGCTTTATATATATATATATATATATATATATATATATATATATATATATATATATATATTTATGTATTGCTCATTGTTTATGTTGTACATTGACTTCACTTTTCAGTTGCAGTTCCTGTTCTTTGTCAATTTGTGATGTCACCTGCAGACCGTTGTCTCTAAATATTTGTTGAACATACTCCAGTAGCGAAAGAATCTGGTTCTTTGCCTTTCTGAATAGGATAGTTTGGCATTTCTGTTCATGTTGAGGCCAATAAATTATGAATTACAAAGGCGTTGGTGTTTGTGCCGCTTGATGTCTTTCTAGAGCTGGACACTCCCTTCCCTCCCGACAGATAAAAACAAATTAGGGCATAAATGGCTGGACTTTTAATTGTCATGAAATCTTGTGATGCATGAAAGACCATATGTGAGTGTAACAAGTCGATCAATGCACATTGTTTCTGTTTTAATGCCAAGTATAGTCATGAGAATTGTTTGAGATCTGTCTCGTCGATGGCCTCACCTAATTGTCCTTGGGCCGGACAGCATGTGTGTGTTCCGGTGGCATTGCAGTGGGTGGAGGAAATAGAATGAGCTCATGTGGTTGAAAATCCCACATTGATAAATCATGGACTAACCCACACACATACACACACACACACACACACACATACACACACAACCACACATTATTTCAACCCAGGGGACGCTGTCTCATAGTCACTGAAACACACACATACACTGTCCAGATTGCAATCCGAACATTCTCTGTCATCAGCGATTGATCATGCAGTCCAACGGGATTTGGATGATGTTTCCTACACAAATCAAGTAATATTGAATTTCACAGAAGCTTTGTTGGGGCCACAGACCTCACTGTCTGAGCTTGATATAGACCTTAAGTTATTATTTTTACCTTAACGTTGCAGTCTTTTAGTGTGTGTGTGTGTGTGTGTGTGTGTGTGTGTGTGTGTGTGTGTGTGTGTGTGTGTATATATATATATATATATATTTATATATAAATATATATTTATATTTATATATATATTTATATATATTTATATAGAGAGAGAGAGAGATAGAGAGATTTTAAAGTCAAGTAATCAATACATTTTCCACTAAAACAAAAGTTTTGTCAGTTGTGTATTGTCTAATGTTATATTATTATGTTATCAACCTAATCCATGTTTGGTTGAACAATCTACTTTGAAAACAGCAGGTTGCTTCAGTTATAGTAAATATGTACTAAGTAATAAATAAAATAAGATAAAAAAGCACCATATAAATGACACAGTTTTAATAAACTTATTGTGAGAATATTTGTCAATTGTCAGTCATACATAAATGTAAAAAATGTAAAACCTGGCATAGTTTATTATTAACAATTTGCATTGATTTAATTTGACTTAAATCATAAAATCATATTTTCAAAATGCATTTATTCAAATTGCTTCGAATCATCGGAAACCTATTAACTGAGAAAACAATTAAATTTATTCCATTTATAAGTATGAACATGTTTTAAATATGGCTATAAAAAGCAATATTCAGTTAGTGAGAATGTATGATATTGAAACAAATTGGATTTATTGAGGAAAAATATAAATCTGGTTAGTGTGAATTTAAAAACATTGTTTATATTACAGAAATCTTACCCGTTTTCTGACAAATATGCATCACAAGTCCATTAGTTTGTTAACTATGTTAACAGTGTAATCAAAAACAACAAAAAAATTGTATGCAATTCAAATACACAAATCTTATATATACATTTACGTTTTCTCACGTCACATTTTCACTTGTATAAAAACGGGATGATAAGTTATCCTATGTTTGTTTTTCTTATTAAGCATGTGCTACAAATTGCACATGCGGTCAGGCTTTTTTTCCCCCCTCCTGTTTCCTTTGAAATTAAAAATAAACATTAATAAAAGTCAGAATGGCTTAATAAAGAAAATGTTTCTCAGAGTAGCAATAATACATCACTTTCATTATTCATAGCTCCACATGTTGACGGCAGCAGTTGGAGAGCAGTTCACAGACCCCACGTCCTTCCCTCCCATGTGGCAGACTTGGCTGCATCTTTCCCCTGTTTGAACGTGCACACTTTACTAGTGATCTCGTCTGTCTTTATTGCACGGCCCGGGTTTCTGTGGGCCGCCAAAAGAATGTCCGCTATTTTCTTTCCATTATCCCATGGCTTAGACTTCTGGACCGGTGTTTGGTGCAGATGGGCTATTGTGGAATAAAAGACAAGTATTAGGCTATTTTATAGACTTCACAGTTGCTGACATAATTCAACTATTTTTCCCCTCATGGAACGTCAGGGAGGGTAAACGGCTCCCTGTGTGGAGGCCGTCATCCGAACGCCCCTTCTCTCTTTGTTTTCCTCACATCTTCTCACATTCACTCCCCTTTTCTCCACTCATCCCCTACTCTTGTCTTGTTATTGCTAGACGATTGCAAACTCCCACTCAGATTAAGAGCCAAGTGCCTGGTTCTCAATTTCTCAGTCCAATTTAATCTGTTACTTATAAATGTACTGTTTAACTGTATAAACTTAGATTTACACCAGACTCAGAATATCAAGGGTAGATGACGTGACATTTTAAAATGATTGTATTGCCTGTAAGGTAAGAAAAAATATTTAGACAATGCATTTTATTTAGAAAACTTCATTTAAAAATGTATATATTCTAAATATATATAGTTTAAATCCCCTTTATAATCAAAATTGTGTAATACGTTTTCCAGTGTTGCTGTACTTCATAGTTATTTAAAAAAATGTCTAATGTTATTCTTGTATAATTATGCATGCAGTTTTAATGTCATATATTAATTGAGAGAATTTATATCATTTGTCACACCACAGTGACATGAATATATTTTGTGGGGTTCAGAAGTCCATTAGTGAAAATGCTTCTGTTTTGCATTGTATTTTAAAATATTGTTTTTTGTGTGTTGCAAATTAAAAGATCAGTATAACAATTTGAATGAAAAGTTAAAAATATATATATATATATATAATATATAATCAAATATTTCCTTTTCTTAGTTGTATATCTTTTACAATTCTAAAACTTTTAAAGCCATTTATTTCTTGTTTTAAATAGCAAAAGATTATTGTGGTCTCATTAGAGCACTGTATATAAATTTGAACTTCAATTTTTGATATTGAAAAAAAAAGTTTTTCATCAACTACCTTCAAACACTGAGAGCATCTAATCTTTAAGGAGGTATACAGATTAAGGAAATGAATTAGTATAACTTCAGTTTATGCATTCATTTAAGTAAACACACCTATCTTCTATTCACAACACTGAAAGGTAAAGACTTTCATTTAACACGTTCTGCTCTATTTGTTCATCTCCTCACTATATTATTTCTACACACAGATGACATTTCAAGACAATGAGTCTTCTGAACGTGAAGTTGAAAAGAACACCAGGTCAGAGGTGAACACTTCTAATGCACGCAATACAGCCAGAAATGCTCATAATTTCTCACATTTAATCACTTAAAACATTTTTTGGAGCTGTCTCACATTTACAGGGACTATAAGCTAAAGTCATTCTGTGCATTTTGATAGTAATACTGAATTAGGTACTCTCATTATCACAGTTTTTTCCCCTTTTTAAAAAGTGAAATCTTCATTGTTAACCAATTACAACATCTTCCTTTCATTTTGCGTAATGGGCCATTGCGACAAATCCTCTCTAAGGTGGAAACAGAACCTCAGAATCACTCGAGTTGTTGCCTAATGCTCACAAACTCATTAGATTTGAGGAAGCTCTCGCCTTTGCTCAATATCAGGACTCATTAAGGACTATGAAAACCCTGGAAAACAAGTGACAGTTTGGTATGATTTCTCAGATGATTCAGACTCCAAGAAGCACTCCTGACTCGAAAGGAATATGCCTGCCGGTGTTAATGCCATTATTAAAGGATCTGTTTCTCTATCCTGGGTTAGTCTTGATGGTTTTGCCCTACTTTGTACCGGAAGTCAGATCCCCGCCCTGTTGCAAAAGGCCTTTTCACTATTCAATTGCATAATCCTCCTCTGGCTTGTTTGTAGAATGTGCGTCAGCGAGCACTCCTCTCTTACACCCTGGTAAATAACCAATCAGCCCTAAACAAACTACCTGAAAGAGCCACGATGTTTACACAATAAAAGGGCCAATGGCGTTGAGCCAGTGCTGAAGCATGTGAGTTCTGTGTCGGAGAATGTATCGTCGTCAATTCAAATATTGTGCTCTTCGCGATTTGTCGGGACAGGCTGGATGTTGGTCATCAGCTGTGCGTGTGTGTGTAAAGATGTGTTGAAACAAGCTCAGGATTTATTATCAGAATTCCATTCTTTCCTTCATGTGCTAAGTCATTCTTTTTTTTTTTTCGGACTCCTTTAAGTGTCCCCGGCCCACCGCCATTACATATATGTAATGGGCCCACAGCCATTACATATTTAAAACAGTAATATCCTATACTAAACCTAAACTAATCTTGACAAACTATATATCATTTGAAAGCTTACAATCTCTAGATTTCATATTTGGTGACTGCTTTCCAAAAGAAATTACAGAGGAGCCGTAATTTATCAATTTGCGACAAGAATATTTTCATACTCCTAAGGCGTGTATTTTGAAATAGCGATGAACATGAAAAATCATGAAAGAATGGTAGAAACCTCAGTTTGTTTTCATGCCAAGAGTTCACAAGATAACATCCATTCAATTTTTTTTAGAACAAAAGGTCTGAAAATGTTTTAGATATAAAGAAAAAAATAATAGATTCACCATTTGTGATGTGGCAGCGAACTATAACGCACATATGTGTTCTTTTTATGTTTATTAGAGGTTGAATTCATATACAGTTCTGCCAAACTTCCCATACTACTTCTGAATAGGAGGTCAACTTCATAAATTGTATGGAAATTGTGGAAATATATGGTTCAGTCACTTAGTGAAAAAGTTTGGTACTGTGAACAAAATCTTTCTGAAAGCTCATTTTTAGTTTGAGTTATCAACCTAAAATTGAAACACAACTTGGTCAGATTTTTGGCTTTGATTTTCTTGCAGTTTTAGAGTCCAACATGTTTTGAAAATATATATTGTATAAAAAATACGAATAATTACATTTTTACATTGTACTTTTACATAAACTCAAACTTCTATAACTTTTTTTCTGTTTCGATTTCTTAATTTATTTCACTTCTACAAAAATCTGCCGAATGTCTTCTCTTACGGGTATATTTCAAAGCATTCTTGAATTACAAGCATTTTGTTACGTGACAACTAAAGAAAACTAGGTGAGGACTCAAAAGAATAGTGATTTATTTAATAAAAGAAACATAAAGTAAAACAAAAACCCACAAGGGGGAAAAACATAATACAAAAGAAAACAACAACTTCAATCAAACATACCGGAGGTCACGGGAAAACAGGAGACGTATACAAAAAAAACGAACCGACACAAACTGCAAACACTAAGGAACTTATAAAAGGGACAAATCAAGCGAGTAAAGAGGGATCAACAGGTGGGGCAAATGAAACCAATAATGAGATAACAAGGAGAGTGGGATAGAGACAGAGACAGGAACACAAAACACCACATGTGCTACACGAGACAGGACAGGCATGTGACATTACCCCCTCCTTAAGGAGCGTCTACCAGACGCTCCACTAGGGACATGAAGGACAGACCAGGGAGGAACAGCCCAGGGAGGGACAGACCAGGGAGGGGCGGGAGGGACAGACCAGGGAGGTGCGGGAGGGAAAAACCAAGGTGGAACAGGAAGGACAGACCAGGGTGTGGCAGGGGAAATGGACAGTTCAGGAGGCCAGGGTGGAAATGTCAGTCCATCTGGCGGCCAAGGTGGAGACTCTCCCTTGGGCGGCCAAGGCGAAACAGAAAGTCCATCGGGCGGCCAGGGCGAAGCAGACGACCCATCGGGCGGCCAGGGCGAAGCAGACGACCCATCGGGCGGCCAGGGCAAAGCAGACGACCCATCGGGCGGCCAGGGCGAAGCAGACGACCCATCGGGCGGCCAGGGCGAAGCAGACGACCCATCGAGCGGCCAGGGCGAAGCAGATGACCCATCGGGCGGCCAGGGCGAAGCAGACGACAGCTCCTCGGACGGCCAGGGGGAAGAAGACGACAGCCCCTCGGGCGGCCATGGCGGTGCAGACCCCTCGGGCACCCAGGGCGGTGAAGACCCCTCGGGCGCCCAGGGCGGTGAAGACCCCTCGGGCGCCCAGGGCGGTGAAGACCCCTCGGGAGGCCGTGGCGGTGACGACCAGGGCGAAGACGACCACTAGGGCGACCATGGCACAGGAACAGAACCCGGTTCAAGAACAGCAACAGACACCAGCACAGGAACAGACACCGGCACAGGAACAGACACCGGCACAGGAACAGACACCGGCACAGGAACAGACACTGGCTCCGGGACAGGAACAGACACTGGCTCCGGCACAGGAACAGACACTGGCTCCGGCTCAGGAACAGACACTGGCTCCGGCTCAGGAACAGACACTGGCTCCGGCTCAGGAACAGACACTGGCTCCGGCTCAGGAACAGACACTGGCTCCGGCTCAGGAACAGACACTGGCTCCGGCTCAGGAACAGACACTGGCTCCGGCTCAGGTACAGACACTGGCTCCGGCTCAGGAACAGACACTGGCTCCGGCTCAGGAACAGACACTGGCTCCGGCTCAGGAACAGACACTGGCTCCGGCTCAGGAACAGACACAGGCTCCGGCTCAGGAACAGACACTGGCTCCGGCTCAGGAACAGACACTGGCTCCGGCTCAGGAACAGACACTGGCTCCGGCTCAGGAACAGACACTGGCTCCGGCTCAGGTCTCTGGATCAAGCGCCACCGGACAAGTCGTTGAGGAGGCCTTTCTCCTCCTCCTCCGTCTTGGGACCACTGGAACTGGGACCACCGGAACTGGACCACCGGACTCGGGACCTCTCGCTCCTGCACGCGAGCGAGACCCTCCACCATCGCCTCAAAGGTACTCTCATCATACGCTCTCCTGAGCACCCAGTCCATGGGCTTGTCGAGAGCATAAAAGAAAAGGTCCTTAAGTGGCCCTTCGTTCAATCATAATCCCTCCGCTGCCATAAGGAATTCGGCCGCGAACTTCCTCATACCAGCCCCTTGTTGGCGGAGGGAACTTAGCGACTGAAAACGAAGAATACGTTCGTAGTGGGCGCACGACACAGGGGGAGCTGGTGGGTGATGTGAATTCCTTCGCTGAGTCCTCGACATGGTTGGTTCGTTCTGTTACGTGACAACTAAAGAAAACTAGGTGAGGACTCAATTGCAAAAGAATAGTGATTTATTTAATAAAAGAAACATAAAGTAAAACAAAAACATTTGTGGGAAAAGGGGGAAAGGGGGAAAAACATAACATAAAACAAAACAACAACTTCAAAATCAAACATACCGGAGGTCACGGGAAACAGGAGACGTATACAAAACAACGAACCGACACAAACTGCAAACACTAAGGAACTTATAAAAGGGACAATTCAAGCAGGTAAAGAGGGATCAACAGGTGGGGCAAATGAAACCAATAATGAGATAACAAGGAGGGTGGGATCGAGACAGAGACAGGAACACAAAACACCACATATGCTACACGAGACAGGACAGGCATGTGACATTAAGTTCCGAATGTGCATTTCCAAAAAAAAAGGGGTGGGTGACACTTAAGGGGTGAAGGGAAAAAACACAGCAGAATCAAAACAAACATGGCCAACTGCAGCTGTGCTCATGTACAAGTAATAATAATATCAGATGAGAATTTAACCATTACTGTAACTCTTTTATGTCTTCTCTGTACACATATTATAATTAGAGCATAAACCCCATTTGTAGGTACTGTATGGAAAAATACATAGTGTGATATTGTAAATAAAATAAAATAAAATCATCACTGCCAAAATTAAATAATTGTTTTTTATATTGCAAATTGCTAAAATATTATCTGGGAAAAATGCAATTTAATTAGGTTGTCAGAGTGTCTGAAAACAATTGAACAATTTTCAGAAAACTATATGCTCATATTTTTTCTTCCTCATAAAAATTTGTTTATGTTTGTTTTTTGTTTAACTAAAAAATAGTTATTAGGCCTACATTACATATCATTAATATCATAAGTTTGCACGTCAACTTTTGTAAATGACATTATGTGAAAAAAAAATTTGTATGTAAAAAGTATTTTTTTGTAATTTTTCCCCCTTCAGGGAACCCCTTTTTTGGTTATCAGTTCCAGTTTGAAAGTTTCATAAAAGTACCATGCTGCCTCAAATTACCATAAAAATACCCTGTGTGTAAATGTAGTAATCATTCAGTTGTGTCTCTAAAAGATAATGTGTATGAAAAGGAAAAACTCTTTTAAGTATTATGCAGAAATAAGATTGTTAGAAGATTAACAAGATCCCCTCTTTTATGTTTTATTTGTTAGTTTGTTTGTGTATGTAATGAAATTGTATTTTTTTATTTGTTTAATGTCGACAAAGGTGAACCGTGTCGCAGATGATTGAGGTACCAGTGTCCCAGCGTTGACAATAAAGTCCATTGCTAGTGCCTGGATTCACAACTTAGGGAACTAGGTAGGGTAATGAGAGCTTCATCTCTGATTAAGGTCACAGGGTCACCTCCGCATCATCTCCCCTCCCACTCTCACCATGCATACCTTACATGGAGCCACAGTTGGCTGGTGACACATCATTTCTGTATTTGTGATATGAATGGATTGCAGAGAAGCATGAATGTGTGTTTCTGTGCTTTTGTTGTGTGTGTGTGTGTGTGTGTGTGTGTGTGTGTGTGTGTGTGTGTGTGTGTGTGTGTGTGTGTGTGTGTGTGTGTGTGTGTGTGTGTGTGTGTGTGTGTGTGTGTGTGTGTGTGTGTGTGTGTGTGTGTGTGTGTGTGTGTGTGTGTGTGTGTGTGATAACGGAAAGTTCTCTGATGCTCATTCATGCTTCTGTGGCTTTTTGGCACAGGTGCAGGACACTCATATAACGGCCGTTTCTTCCCCAGAGTTTATTTTCCTCCTTTGATCCGGGGCTCGTTTCTGCCCCCCTGGGTTTCCAATTATCACCTCACTCCATTTCTGTCTCTCACTCATGTGTTACTAGGGTTAATGATGTGACGCTCATTTTTGTCTCGATCTAAAAAATTATTCAAATGCAATTCGTGCAAAACATTACACCACCTCTATGGTCTGATATGTTTTTAATTGCTGAATTTAATATTATTTTGTTGTTTCATTTAAAGGCTGAAATATTTGGAAAAGAAATGGATGGAAAATATGAAACATAAATATTGTTACGCTGAGGAAGAGGAAGCAGGATCCAAATGCAGCACTTTAAACTCAAAGCTAGATAAAGACTCAGACTAGGAACAGAACTCGGAATCAGAACAACCAACATCAACGTTACAACAACAAGAACTCACAAAGACTGAACTAAAACACAGGGTTTAAATACAAGGGCAAACAAGCTAAACAAGATAACAAGGGGGCGTGGCTAATCTGAAACACCTGGGGAGACTAATAAACATAACAGGGAACTGCTAAACATGAAAAGACAGGGGAACAAAGACTGACATCACAACATTGCCCCCTCTCTATGGGCGGCTCCCGTCCCCATCAAAACAGAAAACACAAGAGTTCGGGAGGGTGGTGGAGCGGAGGCGGTCCCGGGGAAGGGATGGAGGGCCAGGCCTGCGCAGGGAACGGGACCAGGGCCTTGCAATGGTGGGCCTGGGCTGTGGAACGTGGGCGGACCTGGGCCGTGGATCGGAAGAGGGCCTGGAGATTGAGTTAGGACTGGAGGCCAGGGCGGAGGCAGGCTGTGCAGGCGACCAGGGCGGAGCAGGCAGTTCAGGGGGCCAAGGCAGAGCAGGCCGTGCAGACGACCAGGGCGGAGCAGGCCATGCAGGCGGCCAAAGTGGAGCAGGCCGTGCAGGCGACCAGGGCGGAGCAGGCAGTTCAGGGGGCCAAGGCAGAGCAGGCCGTGCAGACGACCAGGGCGGAGCAGGCCATGCAGGCGACCAAGGTGGAGCAGGCCGTGCAGGCGACCAGGGCGAAGCAGTTAGTTCAGGGGGCCAAGGTGGAGAGGAACCGTCGGATAGCCCTGGCGGAGAGGACCCTTCGGATAGCCCTGGTGGAGAGGACCCCTCAGGTGGCCCTGGCGGAGGAGATCCCTCGAGTGGCCCTGGCGGAGAGGACCCTTCGGATAGCTCTGGTGGAGGGGACCCTTTGGGCGGCCACGGCGGAGAAGACCCTTCGGGCGGCCACGGCGGAGAAGACCCTTCGGGCGGCAACGGCGGAGCCGGCAGTTCAGGCGACCATGGCAGCGCGGTCTCCATGGTCCCATCGCGGGACCTACTGCCCCCCACCCCAAAATGTTCTTGGGGGCAGCTACGGGGTGATAGGCTGGAGCAGGCACCGGCTCAGAAACATACACCGGCTCAGGAGGAACAGACACAGACACCGGCTCAGGAGATACTGGTTCGACACACGGCCATCTTGTCCGGAGATAATGGCTCGGCGGTGGCCATCTTGTCCGGAGACACTGACTCGGCGGTGGCCATCTTGTCCGGAGATACTGGCTCGGCGGTGGCCATCTTGTCCGGAGACACTGACTCGGCGGTGGCCATCTTTTCCGGAGATACTGGCTCGGCGGTGGCCAACTTGTCCGGAGACACTGACTCGGCGGTGGCCATCTTGTCCGGAGATACTGGCTCGGCGGTGGCCATCTTGTCCGGAGACACTGGCTCGGCGGTGGCCATCTTGTCCGGAGATACTGGCTCGGCGGTGGCCATCTTGTCCGTAGATACTGGCTCGGCGGTGGCCATCTTGTCCGGAGACACTGGCTCGGCAGATGTGACGTGAACATTCTCTGGCTCTGCAGACGTGACCTGACTCAGGGGGTACTGTGAGTTTGCGGGGTTCTTCATCCGCCAAGCCCACAGTAAATGCCAAACCGCTCAAGAAAAGGGCCAGGTCGATATACTGTTCAAGGTTCCAGCCAGTATAGTCCTCCGGCATCATTGGAGCGATGTCTTCATCCAGCCCGCTCCAAAACAGGTCCATGAGCTGGGTGTCATCTAATGACGCTAAATGACGCAAGCCAAAAAATCCCCCACATACCTTTCGATAGGCTGGCAATCCTGAAACATGGAAGAAAGCATTCTCATTAGAACTCTGTTACTAGCAGCTGGTGGATTCATATTTCGGTCTGTTCTTCTGTTACGCTGAGGTTGAACCAAGGAGGAAGCAGGATCCAAATCTCGGAACTCGGAATCAGAACAACCAACATCAAGGTTACTACGTCAAGAACTCAAAAAGACTGAACTAAAACACAGGGCTTAAATACAAGGGCAAACAAGATAATAAGGGGGTGTAGCTAATCTGAAACACCTGGGGAGACTAATAAACATAACAGGGAACTGCTAAAAATGAAAAGACAGGGGAACACAGACTGACATCACAGCATATATAACTCTACTGAATTGGCTATATCACTCTCTCCTCTCCACCTATCGCTGGTGTGTGGTGAGCGCACTGGCGCCGTTGTACTGTGGCTGCCGTCGCATCATCCAAGTGGATGCTGCACACTGGTGGTGGTTGAGGATAGATCCCGACATGATTGTAAAGCTCTTTGGGTGTAGTCGTACATATGATAGCGCTATATAAATGCCCCATTAATTCATTCATTCACAATATTATACTATTTGAAAAACTTTAGAGTGAAAAGTGGGTGTGGCATCACCAAACATGCTATTTTATTGTAATGTGACAAGTAAGCCATAAAGCAAGGATGGCTCATATAGACCCTCATCACTGTGGTTATCAAACATTCATTTGTAAAAAACAAAAAAAACAATGCCAAATTTATTTGTGACGTAAGGAAAGTATTACAACTTAATTATTGTACAATTTCAGAATTATTATTTTTTGGAACAAAATATTATAAACATTAAAAAATTGTATTAAGCAAAAATGAATACAAATATTAGATTTCTAAAACAAAAAAACCTGTGTGTCTAAAACTGATTTTTAAAAGATCTCTTCTTTTTAACCACCAAACCGTTGTGCTTAGTGGTGAGATAAAAAGTAAAAAAAAATATAGCATATTTAAAAAAATTATATAATGTTAATATTAATATTCAAATGATTTATCTAGGGACCAGCTCACCCAAAATTAAAATTCTACCATTATGGAAACCCATGTGACTCTTTTTCATGTGAAACACAAAAGAAGTTCAAGCTTCTCTTTTTTGTACAATGAAAGTGAATGGTGACCACAACTGTCAGGCAAGATTTTCAAAGCAAGATTCTGACTTTTTAAAAATAAAATATAAATATAAAAACTTATTCGGTTTCATCAGACATGAAATGCTGATTCCCTGATTCCCATCCACTTTCAGTGTGGAAGATAACAGCTCAAACATTCTGATTCCCTTTTAATATTCCACAGAAAAAAGAAAGTAGTACAGGTTTGGAACCAAAATTATGACAATTTTCTTTCTTCTTTTCTTTTTTTTTTTTGGTATAGTCTTTTTAATATGAAAAATGATGTAGGCATATTTGTTAATGCCTATCCAGAACCTTATTTTCCCTCTTTTTGTCTTGCAGTGTCGTCACCTGTGTCATGCTACCTGCTAATGAGTGTAACTCACCACCAAACCAGATCTGGACAGCAGAAGAGTCACACAGCTGCCTGGAGGCAAGGAAATCATATGGTCAATGCCTCAAGTTTGCCACAGTATTAGTGATATAAATAGTGTGATATTTCGTATATCTTTGATATTTTATGTCATAAAGATTCCTTGTTTTGAATTTGTCAGAAACCCCACAAATTCCATATGTCGACTGTAATCTCAGACTTTTGGATTACAGTATATTCTGTCTGGTTCGAGAATGCATTTAGCTTTTTTAACATGTTAAAATTAATTCAGGCTGCAAATTCTGTTTGGGCCTGCTTGTGATTCATGGCCCAGTTTAATGCTATTAATACTAAGGTCTGATTTCATTGAGGTCTATTTTTTTCTGAATGATAAGTGTGTGTGGTGGGGAAAGAACCTGTCAATGTTTGTGAATTTCCCTGCTGCTGCTTACTAGTGGTTTCACACTTCTCACACCAGACATGTGGTTTAGCATTTTTTTTACTATGAGTAGTACAGCCTGTTCCTTTAAACACACGCTCCTCCAATCACACCCGCATATGCGCGACCCAATGAGGAAGTGATTCTATTGACAAGGCAAAGTTGGTACAGACTGATCTAGAAATGTTCTTACATCTTCCTGCCACTCGCCTCATTTGTTATGTACGTATGCAGAGTGTTTGCTTGCGTTGTATTTACTGTTGTGGTTTTAAACCTCAGGGCTATGTTACAGATTGTCCTGTTATCATTTCATCTTTATATTAGAAATCTACATTTTTTTTAAATATAAAATTAAGACCATCAGGTGCCCCAAAAAATCTTACTTGTTTAAAATAACTGGAGAAAGATTATGATCTTTAGCACCGCAAGTTCTTAACCTTGCCTTAGTGTGCAGATAATAAGCCTAGTATGCGGGAATCACTGATTGGCTGATTATAACCCCACATAGGTCTATCTTCAGTCCAAAGGCATGTGGTGCTTTCTTAGAAAATGCTGGGGAAGTTTTATTTACAGAGAAACAGCTCTTTGGTTGCAAATGTGAGAAGAAATGCTGAGAAGCCTCCAGTAAATGATGCTCTTGAGCTATTTTTCCTCTCAGAAATGAGAAGTGCACTTGAATATCTGTGGCGTCATTATCACTTCATGTCTATCTACACGTCATGTGCAAAATAGACTTTCTCCAGAACTGTTTAAAGACATGCAAAAGGAGCAGTGATGAGTCATATCCCAAAGTATGTATCATGAGCTGTATGTATATACATCTCTAACCAATCATGAATTCATAGAAATTGCTAGTTTCAGATATAGAGATATAGATATAGAGATACCATCAGGATGTTTGTTCTACACATCAGTAAATATGTTTTGCCGCATTCAGTGTTAATGATTTTGTAGTACACTCATTGTAAATTATTCATGATATGTTGCTCTTGTAGAAATCTCTGTGAAAATAAATATCATATTGCACTGTAAAAAAATGTTGTCCTTGTCAGGGTGCAGCATTTGGCACATTATCCGGCTGCAACTGTAGTGCTTGTGGGAATGTAGGATATAGTTCGGCCTGCGCCATATACGCTACAAAGGCTTATGTCACTCATCTTTTCTGTTATTTTATACTGCCCAGTCTAATGAAGGCAAAGTGGCATAATAGACTCCCCCCAAAAAATGTTTAAGGTGAAGTATGCAATTTCTGAGTAACACACACTGTGTTCCAAACACTCCATTCCATCTGTCTGCCATTGGTCAGACAAACATGTAGTTCTGCCCCAAACTCACAACACTGGTTTTGATCAAATACACTCTTTATTATATTTATCAAATACTTTTTCAAATTCGTGTTGCAGTTTTTTACACGAGCTGTCAAATATTAAATGGTAGTTAATTAAATAGTAATAACATTTCAAAGCCACAATTTGAAATTGTACAATCATTTATTCTGCAATTACGTATGTTCATATTATACAATTAGCAGTTTCACTTTGATCAGTTTGATCACCACAGATGAAGAAATAATGTAACAAATGTACTTTTTCAGTGAGTAACACTAAATAAGGCTTTTTTTAATCTTTCGGAAATTGACAGTTTGATACACTTTGAGATTAAAACAAAAATAGTGTACATTCATATTAGATTCATACATTGAGATTAATACAAAGAATAATGTAGATGTTAATATTATAGTTTCAAATTACATTTAAATGCATTCAGACAAGTTCAAAACCCTGTGTTTGTTGGGTCTCCTAAATTATCAGTTAGATTTATTTTATTTTCCCCCCACTTCCAAAATATATATTTTTTTCAACTCTGAGTTTGTGCCTCACCTGTGTTAGTTTCATTTGTGTAAAGCAACAGGAGAGTAAAGGCAATATGGGTCTCAAAACACCTGGCAGTGCCAGACTGTCTGCCAGGCTGCGCCCAGTCTCAGGAGACTGGCAATGTCATAACTCTTGTTTTTAGCACTGTCCTTGGCAGGAGAGACATTAACTATGCATTACTGTGTGTGTGTTTTCACCCTCAGGGCTTTCTACGATGAAGGGTGCAGAACTCATGCCGCATATATACACACAAACACGTGTTCCTGTCTGTTCAAAGGTGAGAGTTCTCAGGGCAAGGGTTACTTGCTTTAACACGCGCTCACTCACACACACCCATCCATGTTGGCGGTGGTTTATCAGGGAAAGTGGAGCTCTACTCTCCTGCAGAGCTCATCTGTTCCTGTGCCACCCTGCAAACCCCCTGTAGACATTAGTGGGCTTTCCACACTCCCCACCCAAGGGGCAGGTGGAACACACACTCACACTAACCAAACACCTCCTACTGAGTGGCATTGAATAGGACAGCTGCCCAGGAGATTAGGGCCAACTGCTTTGTGACTGATGCATTGTCGGCCACCATCAAAGCCAGTTGTGTTGAAGAGACAGGATGTGAGGCAGGATGTCCAGATTAAATAACAGACCTATTAATGTCAGCCTGACAACAGCTCCAGAGAGGAGAAAACTCGTCTGAACTTTAGCTGTCATAATTTG
Source organism: Siphateles boraxobius (assembly GCF_051911475.1). NCBI lineage: Eukaryota > Metazoa > Chordata > Actinopteri > Cypriniformes > Leuciscidae > Siphateles > Siphateles boraxobius. The sequence goes on from NW_027508866.1 coordinate 10,602,143, forward strand.
ATATGCCACGGAACAATGCTTTTTGATTTCAGATGAAATAATCCTAAATCACGCGACTCCTTTTTTATGCACAGTCATGTACAGTCATAAAATGTCATTGATCATGTGCGTGTGTGTTCACATGGTGTAGGGTGTGGGAATGGCGATAGGGGAGGCCCCTGCGTTCTTCACGGCTGCCGTGTTGTCAGGGACAGGCCCGTGTGATGAAGGCTGTGAGAAGTTTGCAGAAATGTTCCACTCAACAATGGTAAGAGCAGTCAGGTGGGTCATATCACATTTATGCCTGCCTCTCTCTCACCTTTTCATTTGACCTGCTTATTCTCTTGCTATCTTTTATTTCAGCACTCTTTTTATTCCTCTTTTCTCTCCTGCATTCAATCCACAACCACACCCCCATGTTTCACATGATGCCTGTTTCTTGTTCTCCTTTTCTCAAAAACTTCTATTGAATATTATTAGAGGCGATTGATTAAACAAGTATCACTGCTAGTACTAATACTTATGGTTAGGGATTTAAACAAACTCGGAATGCAACTCGTGAATGAATGAAATTTCACATATAGCACAATCCCATAATACTCCAGGAAGAGGTGGTGGCTTTTTGCCTATCATTTACAGGCATTACCAAGGAAACCTATCACATGGTGTATCCCTCTGATTAATCTGCAACCAATAGGCGACATGTCGCCATGGCAACTGTGATAATGACCGAGAGGAGTTTAACCACAATAGCCTTATCCACTTGTAAACACAACCAACTGTTCTGGAAACCGGTGTCAAAGAATCCCGCAATCTTATGTCTTTATATTTCACGAATTGATCAAACACTTTTTCAAAACAACACATAAGTCGTCCTGCACCGTTTGTGCTATCTGTTGAGGAGAGGTGTGCTATTACTTTTCGAAGCAAAACAATTGCATAGACTTACATCAAGGCAACCACATAGCAATGTGTTGACAACCATTCAAACCATGTAGCAATGCCTTAGCAACGTGATAACCATTCAGAACATCCTAGAAATGGCATAGCAACATGCTATCAACCATTCAGACCACCATATGGCATAGCAATGCGTTAACCAACCATTCAGAACATGGTAGCAATGGTGTAGCAACTTGTTTAGAACACCTTAGAAATGGCAACAACCATTTTGAACACTCTTGAAATGGCATCGCAACTTTTTAAGCATTCTGAACACTCTTGAAATGGCATAACAACTTTTTAAGCATTCTGAACACTCTTGAAATGGCATAACAACTTTTTAAGCATTTTGAACACTCTTGAAAAGGCATCACAACTTTTTAAGCATTTTGAACACTCTTGAAATGGCATCACAACTTTTTAAGCATTCTGAACACTCTTGAAATGGCATAAACTTGATAATTCTGAACACTCTTGAAATGGCATCGCTACTTGTTAACCATTCTGAACACTCTTAAAATGGCATAGCAATATGTTAATAACCATTCAGAACACCCTAGCAATGGCATAGCAATGCGCTAACTAACCATTCAGAACATGGCGCAGCAACTTGTTCAGAACACTTTAGAAATGGAGACAGCTTTTTTACCTTTCAGGCCACTCTAATGCCATAACAACTTGTTAACCATTCAGACCTTGCTAACCATTCAGAACATAGTAGCAATGGCATAGCAATTTTCTAACCATTCAGAACACTTTAGCGACTGCATAGCACCACCCTGGCAATTGTCCTGGCATTATGGAGTAATGTTTTGCATGGGCAATATTTCCTCAGAAATTGTAAATATCAAATTTCACTTTTTTTTCCCACCCCTCTTAAAAAGTTATCTTGAAGCAACTAATAAAAATATCTATGAACACATTGTGTGTTTTAGTGTTAAGACATATGTTATGACAGATGTAGGTCTTTCTCGACAGTCTTTCTCATGAATGGTAAGTTTCTAGTCATGTCAGACTTACAGGGAACCTTTATTTTGGTGTTAACCTAAAACCGTCACTGATGGAAGTATGTAACGTGACTCATTTGTCGTGGTAATTTTGTTTCTGAATTACTCTGCACCTCAACAGCCAAACATATCACGATTTTTAGACACATTTTTCCATCAAATGTGCAAGCCCCTATTTGTTTGGTATCTGTTTGCTTTGGTATTATTTTTACATTATTGCTACATTTAGGCAGGCCTGGTACTCAAACTAGTAGTAGTAGTAGTACATATATTGTGATCTCAGAAATGGTGGTTCAAAAACTTTTTTGCTTCAAGTGAACTTATGTAGTACAGTAAAAAAAAGGATTGCACATTTGAAATGTATTGATATTTCAATATTTCAGTAGTTTACTCCACAAAACACATTGTGGACATGTTGGCATTTAATTTGGCTAACTTTAACAGATTTATTTGCACTGTAGCATTTGATTGGACGCACAGCCAATAACATAAGATATGGGAGGAGTTTTCTCCTCTCTAAAAGCCTTTTTATTTTGCTATCATAACTGTTTTTGATGATTAGTTCCATTTTATTAATTGCATTCAGCACAGTTTCCCCTATAGTCTGTGACTCATCAAAACACATGGCGTCACGACCCACCAGTTGAGAGCCGCTTCTATATATTTGAATAAGTGTGTGTATTTATTATTTATGAATGTTTAACTGTGTGTCTATTTGTGTTGTCCTATCCTCACATTTGTCCACAATACCGAAAGAGTATGTAAGATGTGTATAAGATATATATATATATAAAAAAAAAAAAATATATATATATATATATATATATATATATTTATTTGTATGTATAATGTATAATATAAAGTTGTTTGAAGAAAACTAACATTCATTTTTCAGGTCTCTCAACTGACTTTTTCAAGTTGCGATGTGTC